>NW_020884889.1:6638496-6888662 GCF_003945725.1 Corapipo altera | reverse complement strand
CTTTTCCACCCTTCATCCCTCCTCTTCCAACCTCCATTTCTTCTTTTCTACCCTTCATCCCTCCTTCTCCCCCTCCTTCCCTCCATCCGTCCTTCTCCCCTTCCATCTCTCCATTCTCTCCTCCTACTCCCTCTCCCGCTACATCTCTTTTTCGCCTCCATCCCTTCTTTTCCCCTCTCCATCCTGCCTTCCCCACACCCAGGGCCAAATCCTGGCTGTTTCCACTTGCGGGGGTATTTCTTATTTCCCACCGACCGGAGGAAAAGTCTTTTCCCTCCTTCCGAGGGGCTCCGGCACCTGCCCGGGTGCTGAGCCCTCGGCTCCTTGTGACCGCTGTGCGAGGTCCCCGTGGCCGCGGAGCCGCGGGTGGGCGCCCCGGAGGGGCTCGCCCTTGGTTCCTCTGCTGAGAGGGGTGAGGTGTGTCCACGGGCACTAGCAGGGAGAAGCAGCCGTGTGTACACGCGCTTGCGGGCCCACAGAAAGGACGGACATAGGCACCGGTGCCGATGTGGATTTTTTAAATAGCCACTAGAAAAAAAAGCGCGGCCTCTCCCACGGCCCCGAGGTGTGCCCACGCCGCTACAGTTAAACACGCCTGTGGGAGCGCAGGACTGTTTTGGGGAGAGGGAGATCTTGCGGCGACCCCAGCGCACCCTCTGCACAGCAACGCGCGACCCCCCCCCACACACCCCAGGGGCCGTTCGGACGGGGAGAAACCCGTTCACAGTTCGCGGCTACAATGCAATACAATATACGCTCCATTCCACATATATATGTATAGAACACATATATTCTATGTTAAGCTATAATTTATGGCTCCACATTATACTCCACGATGCTGCGTGACGCGATGCGACGTGACAGCCCCGGGCCCGAGGCACGGCACGGCCCCCCCGGTGTCCCCGAGCCGCGGGGCCGCCCCGCCCCGAGGCGTCGGTGAAGGGCGCCCGCCTCGCTGCGCTGGGCTCGAGGACGGGTTTGGGGGAATCCGCTCCTGCTTCCCCACCTGGTATCCCACCTCTTCCCTGTCTCTTCTCAGCCTTTTATCCCCTCCTTTTTTTTCCCCCTGTCCCAAATCTTGCTCCCTTTCCCAGTGAAGGTGTGTTCGCTCCCTCCGTCCTTTATCTCTGTTTTAGCCGCGAAAGGTGTGGGAGTGTGTGTTTATTCCTCCTACTTCTTCCGAAATTGTCTTAGAAAAAAAAAAATCAGCCGAAACCCCAAATGTGTCCGATGCCCTCGGACCAGCCCTGCCCCAGTTTATCCCAGCACTACTCAGCTGCAGGCGCTGGGAGGGGGTTTATTTGCAGGGTCACACAGCCCCCTCCCGGTCACCCTATGGCCTCCTCAATCCCATGTATCACACCTGTGCAGAGGGAGGTGTGACCAAGCTGGGATGCTGCTGCTGACCCCCGGCGCGGGCTTTACCCCGAAGCCCCGTCCCGGAGGGGAGCGGACCCGCGGATGTCGGTGCTCGGGAGCCCCCGGGGCCCGCTGGGGTGCCCCCCAGCCCGCTCCCCATGTGGGTGTTCCCCTCACGAGGGGGGGCGGAGAGAGGGTAGGCCGGGGCAGAGGCAGGTTTGGGAAGGTCCCCTCCCCTGGCTTTCGGGCTGCCCCCGGCCAGCCGGTGTCCCCCTCGCACCCCAGCTGGGGGGAAACCGCACCCCCGGGGGAGGCCGGCTCGGGGCTCTGCATCAGCGTGCTCGAAGCAGGGCTGGTTTTGCTGGAGTATGCGGGAACCCCTGAAGAGAGACACCCCCCCCCATCTTTCCCCTAAACCTGCTGTGTCATCACGCCCCGCAGCAGAGGCAGCCCCCCAAAAGCAAATGGGGATGTGTGTTGCCTTACCTGAGCGCTGGCCCGGGGGAGCCCCGCAGAGCGGGGAGTTCTGGATCCGGCTCGTTTTCTCCTGCCGTGTCCCGCAGCAGAAACTTCCTCCGGCCGGGGCCGGGGTCGGTGCGGGGTAGCCGGGCTGCGCCGGGGGGACCCCGCGGCCGGGGAGAGCCGCACACCCCGGGCCGTGTTTATATGTAGAAAGAGGGATAATTTGAGTGCTTATACCAAGAACTGGGGTTGTTAAGTTCGCAGGCAGACAGCTAAACGGTGCCAAGTGCGGGTAGGGAGGGGGGCGCTGGGGGGAGGCTGGGGGTGTGTAAGAAATAAAGAGCAATTGTCAGAGGCGAACAAAAGGCGGAGGATGGAAAGGAGCTGGGAATCCCGGGGCAGAGCCCCTCGGCGTGGACTTGAACTTGGGCTTTGACACCGTCTGCCAGGCAGAGAGCGGCTCTGGGCCGGGCGAGGCGGGCTGCGGGGTGAGTGACAACAGCCCCGGCGGCGCAGTGAGCGGGCATTACCCCCCCCAAACCCACCTTTGCCGGGGGGGCACTCTGCTTCAGGATACGAGTAATCCGGGGAATAACCCAGACGGGCTGAGACCCGACAGGCTCAGCGCAGCTCCCGGTGCGGAGGGGGGCGGCGGCGGGGGGACCCCGTCGGGGCTGGCCGGGGCCAGACGGTCGGGGGGGCCGCCCGGTTCTCACAGTCTGCGCCCGAGCCTGGATTCTCTGCACGTCCCGGCCGGTCCCCCCTTTGCTACTATTCAGCACTTAATTGAACATTAATGGCAGCTGGGGATGAGGTCATTGGAGCCGGCTTTTCTCACACATTTTTCATGCAAATCCGCTAAACTCTAAACAAATTTGAATAAAACCCCCTTTGTGCGGGCCCTCCATGGTGTTTTTCCACGGGCCGCTCCGCCTGTCTCCGCACACTTCATCCGGGGAGGGGGGAGCGCCGGGGAGACGAGGGAGCGTGGGGGGGTCTCTGCTCGGGCCTGGAGCGCTGGGCAGACCCAAAGAGGCAGTGTCCTCTGCGAGGCTCCCAAACCCAGATCACCCCCAGAATGCACACTGCACTAGCAGGGCCCCGTATTTTGCCATCATCTCCATTTGCAGCCCCCCCCCCAGCACCAGTTCCCCCAGTCATACTCCTTAGCAACACCAGATACCCCTGTACCACCTCAATAACACTGGTCCATCCCCAGTAGCACCAGTCCTGCAACTCACACCAACCCTCCCCAGCAATACCAGCTCCCTAAGTACCAGCAAACCCAAATTCCCCAGTGCCACCAGCACCCCCAGCACCCCTCGCTGCACTGGGCCATCACATCCCTTTGCCTCTGTATGAAATGGTTTTTGGGTGCTCGTGGCTGCACAGGATAACGGCACGCAGAGCCCCTGACCCCCCTGCTCCACGGCCCCCGCGCAGCCCCCATTAGCATCCCCGCGCGCCCGGCCCCCTGCCCAGCCTTGAACTTGGCCATGCCGGGCTGCGCTCCTTCTGCCTGCCTGGGCTTGCACAATGCCGGCCTTGACCCATTGTTTGCTTTTTTCGGATTTCAGCTGGGAAAGCGGCCACCTCGCGCAGCCTGCCCCGAGCACGCCGGGAGCGGGGCACAATGGGGAACCCTGCTCTGCAGGCAGAAGGGCTCCAAATCATTTGAGAGACATATTCATTATATTCTTTCACGGGGGTCTGTTTGCATTGGGTTTAGCGGTTACTTCCCAGACGGGGTTCAGACCAAATAAAGATCATTGAGCGGCGAGGGATTCGCTCAGGCTTTCAGGGAAATGTGCCTGATGCGGGGCACGGCGCAGCCCGGCCGCTTGGCTCCTGGCTGCTCCCACTTCCCTGTTGATTTGCCTGGGTTTATTTTGTGCCCATTGCCTCCTCCATCTTGAGATTGCACCAAATCACACGGCTCACTTTTTGCAAAAGGGAGAGTTTATTTTCAACAGCGCATGGGGGGGCGGGATTTGAATGGGAGATAATTACAGGCAGTACGTTTCTCTTACAGGAACAGAGAGGGTGCAGTACAACAGCAGCAGGGCTGTCTGGCCTGGACAGGCTCACGGTCCTCTGGGCCACAAGCACAGTGCCTTTGGGAAGGCTATGCTCCCACAGCTCCACAGACCCAGGGATCAAGAGCAGCAAGGGCCAAGCTCTGCTCCATGAGCAAAGCTGGGAGCGAAAAGCTCCTTCCAACCTTCGCACACCCGGTATTTCACCAGTTGTTACAGTGACTGGCTTGGGTCTCTCTGTCTAAGCGCTTTGGTCCTGCTCAGGGGTATTGAGGGCACTGAAGGCAACATACAGGAGTGATGTGGGATGATCCCTTGTGTTGCCCTGGCTCCCTCCCCACGGGTGGACCGGCATGATTCGAAGTGATGCAGAAACCCGCTGTGCTCCTGAATCAAAGCTGTCTCCTCTCTGGGGCCAATGAAGAAGCAGTTGGGACCCTCCTGGAGAAACTCGGAGAAGTCAGGTGGCAAGTCTGGGCAGGCGGTAGCCAACAGCTCCAAGGAACTCACAGGCTTGAAAAATCCCTTCTCCACTCGCTGGGATCTAGGAAGGAAAGAAAAAAAATGGAGTGGTTATGATCTCTGTCAGGGAAATGGTGCAGCAGCACTCAGTCGAGAACAGACCAACTTGTCTCACTGATGGAGCAAAACTCCAATCCTCTTTCCCTCCTCACCACACATTTCTCACAGCTCTGGACCACCTTTCCCCCTTCCCAACCGGGAAAACCACGGTCCTCAAGACACCGAGCTTACCCTGCGCCCGCCTCAACCCCCTACCTCTGCCTGCCCCGCACATCGCCAGCCAGGGGAGGGCTCACCGCTTGTCCTTCCTCCCTAGGCTTTGGGGCATGGGATTACTCTGCATGTCAGAGCCACTAAAGGCACAGCCCTCTGATGTTTTAATCTTCGTGTTAACTTTCCCTGCCCTCAGCGCCCTTGCCTGGCTGGAGAAAGTGATACCAAGACACCGAGCTGGAGCCAAAGCTGTGACACTCAGCAGAAGTCCCCTTCTCAGCTTTCCCTGTACCTCCTGTGCTTTGCCCCACACATCTTGCACCTTGCAGCATGTTCTCCTCCCTTTTTCCTGATTTTTTGTTCTATTTCCTTTACACTTTATCCATGTTGAGAGTATATTCCCTAGCCCCCAAACCAGTCCCATGCCTTTGCTGTCTTCCCTTTGCTTTGCCTATAAACTGTTATGTTGGAAGGGGTAAAGAGTAATATAACTAATCCTTGAGTACACTTGGATCCAGAGTGCAAAAGGAACCATCAGCTGGCTAATTTATTCTTTCTATTGCACCAAATTGCAATTTTATAAAATATTGCAAATTTTATAAAATATTTGCAAGCCCATTTTAAGAGATAAATCTTCTGTGTGGCTCTCTAATGAGCCGCCCTGGGAGTAGCCAGCATGTGATCTGCTGTAGGTCGCACCACGACGTTCCTGGGCTGTGACTGGATGAACCACCGTAACTCTTTGAACTGTGCAAATACTCTACACTCTGGGGTCCAGGCTGCAATTTTCACGGGTATTTTTTCTCTCTCTTAAAAATAGATCTTCTGTAACCCCTTTATTGCAATATTCATAAAGCACTTGATGGAAATCCAAGGAAAATCCCTTCCTTTTCACAACTTCGAAGCAAGCCTAAAACTTGAGAGAGTGAGAGGCCAAACCCACCCCATGTGCATGTGTTTGGGGAAGGACCAAAGACTGCCTCTGCAGAAATAGGGTGCTGAGAGGATGGACCCCACGCTGGCACGCATGTAGGGAGACTCAGGCTGCAAGAAGCCAAGGCTCAGCACTTCTTTGTCCTATGTGAGATCAGGAGTCATTCCCAATGTCCCCCCAAGGCTGAGGTCAGGGCAGACAAGATCCGAATGGTGGTGGGTGCTTTTGCAAGCCCAGGAGAGGAGGAGAAGGAGGCTGAATCCTTGTGCTCACCAGCAAAAAGCCTTTACCTGGCAGGTAAAGCCCTCTGCCTTCTGCAGGCACAGGGTGAGCTTGCTGTGGCCTACAGAGAAACTCCTCTATGGTGCAGATAGAGAAGCTGTTCCTTGGTACCAGACATCAACCTGCCCTGGAAATTACCCTCTGCCTGGCCTGGTGCGTTTGCAGCTTCAGTTTGCAGCAGTTGCAGGCACTCAGTAACTGAGGGAAGGAGAGGATGGTCTGACCCAACTTATTTAACATAAGCTTTAGGAACGCCTAAATCTCCTGCATGCACTTTCTCTACAATCAGAGTTCAGCCTAGCACTGTGGGTGTCTGCAAAGATAGGGCTCTGTCAAGACCCTATCCCAGCCCAAGGATGCCTTCCCTATCCAGTGCCCTGCGCAAGGAAAACATCCCACAAACTAGCATGTGGAATTATTATCACTGTTTTAAAAAAGAACAATGCATAGATACTTGAAATTACAGCTCAGCCTCTGCCCCAAGACTTGCTCCTATGCCTCCTTGTGTCCCTACAAAGCCAGCACTGAGGTTTATAAGCTGACAAACTGCCCCGCCACAGCAATTCTGGGCGGTGGTAAGGGGAAAAAAAAAACCCCTCAAATAATGGTAAATGGATGCAGAACACTCTGCCTAATCAGATTCCTATCCCCTATTGAGGCCAGGAAGGAGGGACCCCGCTCCTCCCCTGCCCTCAGCCCAGCCTCCGCTTCACCGGCTCACACGGAGAAACTTTCTGGACAATTTAATCTCGCCAGGGTGTTACTCAGAAAAACCTTTTTCACTGTCAATTTTTCCCCCCCCTCCCTTCCACCCCTCCCTTCTTTTTTTTTCTTCCCTCCCAGCCTTGATTGAATTTTGCAAGCCCCTGATATCTTTCTTTTTTTGTAGGGATGCACGCTGCTTATGCAAATACCAGCCTTTCATACCAGCCTCCCTGGCTCAAGCCCTCCAACTTGAATGTGACCAAAAGCTGTGCTCTCCCCTGCTAACTCCTTAGCACAATTACACCTCCATTCTGCTCCAGGGGCCCGGGGAGGGGGAAAAAAAAAATCATTTTAAACTAATAACACGTGCTGTTTACTTTGGATAATTACAAGGGAGCTTCGGCTTCTAAGAGCTATGAAATATTCTGTTCAGTGGGGGTGGGAGGGAGGCTCCGTGTTACGCCTACGCTGCAAGTTTTATCTCCTGGCGGAGATGCTCGCACAGCCTCTTGAGGCTCCCTCCATCTCGTGCTCATCCTCTGCACCTGGGCAAGCATTTACATTTCCTACGGAGGAACTTCCCGGCGCTTTGGGCTACAGGAGAGAGGAGAAGGCGGCTGACATTTTCCTTATCTCAAGTTACAATTTCCTGCAAGCATCAAGATAATAAAACATCGGCGATGGGCAAGATGAGTGAAATGAATGCGTCGGCTCTCCCGCGGCAGCGCAGGAAGGACCAGGGAGAAAGGACACCCGGGGGACGTGGCTGCTCCGCTGGTTCTCGTTTGCATCGTGGCCCTGACGTTATTGTCCTCCTGCCTTGTCTGCTGGGGAAGTTTATGTGGAGGGCTTTTGCTGGGGCGAGGAGGAGGAGGGGAGTTTTCCCCAAAAGCACCCAGGAATCTGTCAAAAGAGGGACAGAAAAGAGAAGAAGAAGAAGAAGGGAGACAGAGAGTGGGAACGTCAAGGACCCCTGACTAATGAATAGCAAGTTTGCCCTTGAACCTCCCTGGGCTTTGCCATTCCCAGGCTCCAAACAAGGGCTGATGCATGCTTGGGCCCAGCTGCAGGGGGACTGGGCTATGGTTCATCTCAGACACTTTGACAGCCCGGGCCTTTTCCCCACATAGCTCAGACTCGCCTAACTACTCCCCTGGCAACAGCTCAGTGCAGGAACCTGCGCTGAGGCCCTGCCTGCTGCATACAGAAGTACGAAGAGGAGGAGGGGAGCCGCTGGGAGAAATTAGCTGGAGACCAGCTTAACCCATCAAATGCTGGGCAGGCATCACCAGCCCCAGTACCCTTTGCTCAGCCCCAGTACCCTCCACTCATCCCTGGGTGCTCACTGGCAATTATTCATGGTGGAGCTGGAGAGGTGCAGTGGTGGGTTAGATGTGCAGAGTTGCTGTGTATCACAAATCCCATGACCCGCTGCTTCACCATGACCCCGTCTGCTGAGACCTGGTGAGACCAAAGGTCCTCATGGTGCCAGGAATGTAGGAGGGAGCCAAAATAGCCAGCTGGAAAAGACCACCGGACACTGAGAGGAAAGGGCATGGCCTCTCCCTGGTGTGGCAGGACAGGGCATCTCTCCCTGCCAGCCAAAACGAGGCCAAGGGCTGGATGAGAGGCACAAACTTGCCCCAGCCACTCTTTCTGCATTGCAGATTAAAGGCTGGGGACAAGCTGGCCTTTGGGGTCTGCACTGAATGGCCGGAGAGAACAGGCACGAGCACCCGGCGGCTCTAAAATGTGACTCAGAAACGTTCCCACATCCCAGCCCCATATAAATCAAGGGGGAAAAAAGGGGGAGCTCTGTCCCAGCCTCTATTTTTACAGAGCATCTTTCATGTGCAGCCCCTGAGAGAGAGGGCTTTGCCGAGCTTGTTAAGGATGGCTCCAGCGCCAGGCAGAGAGGGGGACGCACCATATGGAGAGGAGAAAAAGAAAAGGGGACACTGAAAATGGAAAATTATGCAAAGCAGGAGGAGAGGCGCTGGGGGAAAGGGGGGAGGGAGGCAGCGAGGAGGTGGGGGATGGGGAGAGGGGAAGATGGAAGGGAGCCCTGACTTCGGGGACACCATAAGCTGGCATGGGGGCAGCGGGAGGGACAGAAGTTTCCCATGATCAGGTCAGGACAGCCGTTGGCACCCTTAGGCGCTGTCACCAGAGGGCAGTTTTCCAGCCTGACCTTTCCTGAGCAGATTTGGCACACCCCTGTGCCAGGGTGATGCCTGGCTGGACTGTGGTGGGTGCACCCTGCTTCTGGAGCCATGCCATGCTGGGAGATGCAGCAAAATGGGGTCCATGGTGACCTACTTCAGAGGTGTCCTCAGGACCTCTGTTACTATGGCAATGAGGTTGCAAGCAAACATGTTTTTTGGTCAAGATTTTTGCTTTTCATCAATCACAAAAACTGGATTAGCACACTGAGGTGCCAGGGTATTGTAAGAAACAGCCCTGACCAACAGCAATGATAGCAAGGACCCAAATAGGCCCTGGACCTCAGACACCAGTGCAGTGATAGTGGGTGCTTGGGTGAGTCTAAGGAGAATCCGAATGCAGTTGCCAGAGCTCTTCCCTTCCCCTTGGACCCCACAGAGTCCTGGTGCCACAGGGTGAGCTGCAGGCCCAGTATGGCTTAAAGATGATGTGCAGGCATTCCAGTCTCCTGCATGTGTTATTGCCCAGCTTGTGCTCAAACTCCAGCACCTGGCCTAACATGGTGTTTGGAGAAATGACTCAGCTCTTCCCAACCCAGTTGTGGAGCTCCTTTTCTCTATCCCGGAAACCTTGTTCACCTTTTGGAAACCACCCACTCTGTCACTGTGACAGCTTCTTTATCCCAAAGCTACCCTGTGCCTCAAACTTGCAGAACTCTGCTGGCTCCCTGTCCTGAGCCATGACCACCTTGCACATCCTCACTCAGTGGAAACCTCCTTCTCCAGCCCATCTTTCAACCAGCAGGGAAAGCCACCCAGTTGGTCCTCCAAAATCCCTGAGATTCATGCTCGTTGTTCTGTGACCTCTGCTTTGTTCCCTCCATCTCATTCCCATCTCCCCTCTACTTTTAATCAGAGCAGCCAGTGCTTTTCCTTCACCCTCCTCAGCATCACCCGACACCCAGGAACAGAAACTGCTCCTGGCTCCAACCTCTCCTCCAACTTGGCCCTGTCACAGCCTTTGATCTCACACCTATATCTACCACATTGCTCCTTTTTTTAGCTCCTCATTTGTTGCATCAGGAAACCTTCTCTTGCTGCATCTCAAACAGATCTCTCCATTAATCCCATCTACTGTGCTTCCCCTCATTTACCATCAGTAAATTTGCCATCAGCCCTCGCAGTCACCCTATGCCCCCAAACCCTCATTTCAGGCAGGTATGGGGCAGATCCACATGGGGCCAGTGCACAGAGATGGGCTGGTGCAGAGGCAGGCGTGGGACTGTGCCTGCAGAGATGGGCACGCTTGCCCTGGTATACACGTGTTCCTGCCTGCACATGCCAACACCTACATGTTCCTGCCCACATTCCCGCTGCCGGATCCAAGGCTGTGGGATTTCAAGGGGAGCTCTTGTTCTCCACCGGGGCACAGGTATTATATGAGCAACATGGCTGCAGGTTGGGATTTGGGCTGTTTGGTCTTACAGTTACCAGACTGAAAAGATGCTGTGTCCATCTAGTTTCTTCAAGAGCCATGCCCTGGAGTAAGGCTACGTGTGTAGGTCAGATCCTCAGCAAAGCCCTGGAATAAGCTGTAGGCACCGAAGAGGATTCATGTAAGCGGCATACAAAGAAAAATAGCAAAAAATAAAGTTCATGGGGGCACAAGGAAAAGAGAGCTTCCACCCACAGAGCAGCTGTGTGGGGCTCCAGAGACAGGCAGGCAACGTGGGAGATGTTTCAGAGCCTGCTCTCAAGATGATGCATTTGCAACCACTTCCCTTCTGCAACCACTGGAGGTAAACTGAGCTATCTGCCCTGCAGAGACACATTTTAATCCTCAGGCACAGGTACCTGTCCTGGGCTGCTTTAAGGCTGACTGACCGCTGTGGCAGAAAGATGCAAAAATGAGATGTGCCTTCATGGGAGAGGAAGAAGAGTGATTTACTCTTTCCTCACTATCCTGACACAGGCAAGAAACTGCCCCTCCACAAACAAGCCCAGCCAAAGGGGCTGTTTGGTGTTCTCACTGCAAATTCCTGCCTGCTAAGAATGGGTGCTGTGGGGGGAGCAGATGGGATTGAGTATGTCCTTTGGATCAGGCTGGCTTCAGCTGCTGTGCTGGAAGCTGAACCGTTTCCAAGGAGGATACGGCAAGAACAATGAGTCCTGCCCAAGTGACGGTCCAAAGCGCTGGCACTTCGTCCTGATTCAACCTTGCCCCAGATTCCCGCCCTTGGCATGCATCCAGGTTCCTTTCTCCTTGACCCATCTCCATCAAAAGAAGCGCTGTTACAAGTCTCTGCTCTGAGTTTCTAGTCTACAAATAGAAGCAAACCACCACCTGCTCCAGAGCTGAACATTTCCACTAAACCCTATTTTGATGCCTGTCCCAGCCGAAGAAATCTTTGGGGACAGTGTCACTTGTAGGAGATGTTACACATTTCGGCCTCCAGCAACACAAGACACCAATACGATATTAAACTACACAATTGCTATATGTTCCTACACTCCTGCCTTGGCTGTAGAGATGCCCCACAAGGGCCCATCTCCAGCAAATATTTCTCTGGACAGGCACAGGGAGTTGGCTGCCTTCAGTGCTGGGGCACGATGTGTTTATCGGGCAGCAAAGCTGGCCCTGCCACCTCTCCCAGGGAAGCTGTACCATGGGAGCTGCTAAAACAGCATTTCATTTCCAAACAGGGCCCCAGAGACCTCTTGTGTGAGGGATTCAACAGAGCGAGGCGTGGTAGCGCAGAACAAGGAGACACGACTCCAGGCTAAAAATAAGCCAGACCCCAGGTTGATGGACCGTATTGCTCTACACCAGGGTTCAGGCTGGCCTGTCCCCTTGAATCAGTGCCAACCTCTCCTGCGCCACCACTGATGGGGAAATGGCAAATTGGGATTTTTTCACCTCCCTCTTTCCCCCGTTTCCCTCCCCTAACTCCTTTTCCGCATCATAAGCAAAGTCCTAATAAAGCTCCCATCCCCACTGCCAGCCCTGCACCATGCTCCCAGCAGAAAAGAGATGCAAAGCCACGCTTGGAATCTGATTCCCCGGCTTTAAACGCTGCTCTGCCAGCAAAGTGCGACTTGAAAGCTCCCCTGTCACAGTTACAAAGCTCCGAACAGCCCTTCCTCGGATAATCACGCTTATCTCCAGATTAAGAAAGAGAGACCTGCAGCTGAGGCTGGTCACATGGGCTGGGATGTGGGCAAATCTCTTTTAAACAATCCCCATATAGCTGTGACCTCCACCGCAGTCCAAATACACTGTCCCTCAGTCCCACTCAAAAACCAGCTCTGGAGACATGATGGAGCATGTGAGAGAAGACCAAGCTGGAGGTGGGGGTGGGAGGGAAATCAGGGAGGAGGAGTGAGAAAGCAATGGAGAAGAGGAGGGTGAGAAAGACGGAAGAAGAAATAAGTAAAGGGAGGATGTGGGAGAGGAACAGGATGTGGTGGAGAGGGAGGAAGAGTCCATGAATGGAGGGGGAGGATGATGAAGGACAGGGAGGTCTCTGCTACTCTTCCTGTTGGGGATTAGTTGTCTCTGCACTGTCCTCAGTTTAACTCTTCCCGCTCTGTCCCCGGCTGGCAGCCCAGCCTGATTACGTGACTCCAGCTGTGCCAAGCAGCCTTGGCAGGGCGAGCACGTTACCTACTTTGCTGCCACGGATTCATTAAGAGGCTTTGCTTGTGTGGGAATAGTCATCCCAACAGGGAAAGGGAAAAAAACCCCTTTGGCAGATCAGCATGGCGAGGAGCTCTGACAAAGCGGTTTCCACAGCCCAGCCCAGACTTTGGGAGCAGAATTAAGGAGAGATAGAAATGTGCAAACAGGAGAGGAGGGCAGAGTAGGAGGAGATCAGCTGAAAGGGGTCCCTCAGCTCAGGGATGAGGCACCAGACAGGGAGGGAACTGCAAGCCCTTTGCCTGGTTCTTCTTTGTGATTAAAGGCCACCTTGCATCTGGGTCAGGTACGGATGACACATTTACCCTCTGCGTAAATGAAAGGTCCGAGCAACTGCAGAGTGACTTTTTCCAACAGCATGTTCCCCTCTTACATCCATCACACAATTATTTTGCAATGGAGGAGTCCAAACGGCTCTGAGACGGGCACAGAGGAGGAGCGCTGGTGCTGCACCTCTCTGAGGATGCCCACGATCTGATGGCACTGACTTGGGGCTTCCAGCCACGGCCACCGGCTGCAGCCCGCGGAGGGACTGCAGTGCTGCCTCCCTGGCTGCTCATTATTCACCCTGCGCAATTAGGCACTGCTGATAAGTCACATGAAATTGCCTTTGTTCTCCAACTGAAGACCTGTGTTTCACGGGAGTCCCTTTTTCTTGCACATTAGTGATGAACTGCCCGCTGTACCTACTGCTGGAATGGCAGTAAGGATTTTGGGGCGCTCTTTGGGCTCCCTCAGAGATGCCCTGTGCAGGTCAACGGGGAGGTGTAGCCTGGCCTTGACAATGTTCCTAGACTTCTCTGAGCACAAAGCAGAGCTGCTCCTCCTGCAGCCCACTATGCCCTGCTGGGGACTTGTCAGCTCTCCTCCAGACAGGTGGCTTTGTCACTGTCTCCATGTCACCTCCCAGCTTCCCTCCCATTAGCAGAGGAAAGCCCAGTGCAGCTGCAGAGTCAGTAGGGGAAGAGGTGTCAGCCCTTCCCAGCCCAAACCCTGCTGATGCCAATGGCCACCTTACCTTGTTCATCAGGACCTTCCTTCTCCTCCCCAGCCATCCCATCAGAAGGAGTCAATCCTGTGCTCTGCTGATCAGACCAAGCCATCTCCCACCCAGGCTCTCTTCAGGGCCAGCCCTGCTCTCCATCCCTTCACTGCACCAGGACCCAAGTATGGAATATAAGGCAAAGCAAATAGGAGCCAAGATGAAACTGGGTACCACCAAACTCCACAGCAGGCAAGCTGTACTCCAACAAAACTTCCCAAAATGACCTCAATTTCACAGCAGCCTTGGGCCATCCCTCTTTTGGCATCTGGCAGCTGCTCAGACACAGACAGGACCATGGGCAGAAAAGACATCTTGGCCCATTAATGAGTTTTTTCCCATTCTGCTCAAGAAATGTATGTGGGCTCTTAAGTCTTGTTGATTTAAGGGAAAGGATGCAAAATTAATTTAGAAAGGAAATTAATTAGATGCGAACTGGTGTTTACATCCCTACTCATACAATGAATTCTTGTGTGAACCTACAGAATGCAGATGGATGGATGGATGGATGGATGGATGGATGATAACAGACTCTAGGAATGACATTATGTGCTGGTCCATACGCTGGGGATGTAGAAAGACTTTTCTCTGCATTGGTAATTAATAACTCTATCCTGAGTAAATGTTGATAAATCCTTTATAGCACACGTTATCTCTGTCTCTCCAACTCCTGTTCTGCATTTCCATTTGCCTGTTTCCACTGCTCCACCCCTGGCACCCACACGCTTCACTTCCCTCCCGTATTTTGTAACTGGTAGCAGATTTGACTCCCTTTCTGGAGAAGCAGGCAAGGGTTTCGTTGCTGTGGCTTTGTGTGAGTGATCGCATGTGTATGTGTGTATACAAAGATGGATATAAATCCATTGGAAATAAACACCTTTTAAGGGACTTGAGAGACAGACACCCAGGGCAGAGGAGAAGAAAGAGCCTACAGACCCTCAGCCAGACAATCAGGCAGGATGAAGAGAAAGGGCTAGTGAACCAAAAAAAGGCTCAGTTCTCTTTTAAACTCTCCATGATTTGCAAGGAAAGCAGCAGATCTCACGGCTGGGAAGCCCAGCTCTGCTGATGCAACCCTCACCCCTTCTTCTCCCAGCTCCACACAGCTCAATTACCCCGGGCTGCCAGGCTGCACTCAGCACACCCCCACCACCCTGCATCTCCCCCGCCGCTGAGACAGCTTTCGCCAATGGAAGGAGTACAAATATATTCATTGGCACCTTATCAGACATGCATGCAAAACTAATTAACATGGGGAGACATGCAAGCTGCCACCCAGCCACAAATACACACCCACGAGCATGCACACACACACGCACGCATGCACAAGGCAACCCTTGTCTAGGGGGGACATTCAAAAGGCTTTGTCACTAATTTAGGCATCTGTCTCAGTCTGGTCTGGTCCTCCTGGCTAGCCTGGAGTTGTGGTTTTTTTCCCACTCTGTTTGACAATGCTGGGAACATGCCCGGAGACCCCTCATTCAAATCACCCCTTGACAATGGTCTCATTGTGTGAGCATATAGAAAAGGGAAAGGATGGGGGAGAAGATGTGGAAGGGGGGTAAGGAATTAAAATGTGAACCCAAGGAAGTGTTTACTAACACAAGCCTCGCAGCTGCCCCGTCTCTCCTCCACCCCCTTCTTCCGCCCCTGGCTGCTCCAATGGCCCAGCTTGTCCCCGGTGCGTGGCGGGCAGCGGGAAGTCGGGACAGTGGAGCGGGAGCAGGAGCAGGGCTGCACAGAGGTGCATGGAGAGATGGCAGACTGGAGGGATGAAGCCTCAGGGCATTCAAGCCTTTGGCAGCAGGGGGGCAAGTACAGGTTAGAGAAGAGAAGATAGAGCCAGAGATGTCTTGGAGAGGATTAGGGACTTAAAATGTCCTGGGAAGGACATCTTCATGGAGGAGCAAAGGATTTATTGGTATAACCACTCCAAGGCTTTCCAGGCAGGAACAAAAAGTGTATAAACCTGGCCTCGTGGATTTAGAGCAAGCGAGCAACCTCACTGCATGGTTTGGACTGCTCTCTTTGGTGCTGCTGCCAGACATGATACAGTGTGAGAAGAAAGGGAGGGAGCAGCAGGGTGTCGGGGCTGGGGGCTCAGGGGATGAACCCAGCTACCTTCAGGACCCCACTGTCTGCCTATTGCGAGTTATTAAATACCAGGAGAAAAAAAAAACAGGAAAAAAATGCCTCGATGCCCTGACCACCCCCCAGCCACGCCTGGGGAAGGAAATTGCGAAGGTACAGACAGGGAATGTGAGCCCCCAGCCCACCGCGCTTGGCTGGCCTTGGCAGATCTGTTCAGCTGGAAATGCCCATGAGCCAGCAGGGCAAAGGGAACGGGAGCTGGGGAGGGGGAGAAGATGATGACAACGTTTTCCATATATGCAAATGCATCCACACAAGATACCCAGAGGGAGACAAAACAAAGAGACCTCAAAGAGGCTGGCTCTGAGACCCGCACAAAGCCAGATACCTCTGTAAACCTGCAGCGTTTGCACGTGAGGACCTGCGCCATGCAAGATGTGATGCTGCCGAGAGGTTCCCCCCCATCTGAGCAGATATCAGCCCAAAGATAGCCTGATTGAGGAGCCCAGAGAAAGCTGCAAAGACAAATGCCACAATCCCACATCCTCCTACACAAACAGATGCACCTTAGGAGTACAAAACTATTCCTGTCCATCAGTTTAGTCAGAGAAAAGAAAAGCTGTGATGCAAACCCACATGAGCCCTGCTGCGGTGGGCAGAGCTAGCCCAGCTCCTCCGACATTGCTCCTGCAGCCAGATCCACTCCCTAGACCTTTGTTTGCTTTCCATAAGAGGAAAGCTAAGAGATTCCTGGACATTGCTATAAACAAGGCAGGGCAAAATGTCACACAGAAACTCGAGAACATGCATGAGGCAAAACATTTCTTTCCCACAACCACTGCAACAAAACAAGTCACCTGTGCAAACATTTCTGCTTTAAAAAAGGGAAACTACTGCCAAGTAAGCAAATCTGTGCTTTTTATCCAAACAAGTGGTTGTGAGCGGTTTTACTGCCACATTCCTGTGCCCCAATACACAGGGATAAGCACTCGACATACAGTGACACGCAGGGACTCGGGGACAGAGCTGTTGTTTTAATAGGGCAATGAAGACAGCGAATGAAATAAAACCCTACAGAGATCAGCTTGCAGGAGTCAAGGCTGAGAAAAGCTATTTGACGGTAAAGGGAAACAAGGACACTTGCGATTCTGCTCTCATTTCCATGCTGTAAATTTGGGCAGCTTTTACTGAACGCAATTAAATCACCACTTAGGATTTAACTTGGTGAAGCTGAGGACAGACCTCAGTACAAGACCCACCTATGGGTTCATCCCCCCAACTTGCTCTGCAGAGGTCAGCAGGAGTTGTGGAAAAATTGATTGAAAAAGTAAAGGAATTCATAGATCCCTGCCAATGTGGCCATTTCAAAGCCCCCTTTAGCTCCATCTTGGCTGTTCTCTCCTTCACCAGCGATTTGCTGCTCTGCTCATGGAGCTTTGGCTGCAGGGAAGAGTCAGTACCAGGCTGGTAAGCACAAAAACTCAAAGGTATGTGGGCATCTCTTCCCCTTTGCCTCTAATAAGAGCTGAAGACCTCATCAATCCTTCAACACATCCATTCCCTGCCTCTGACAGCTGATCCTTCCTTTCCCATATCCTTACAGTCCTTGTGTGGATCCCATACAAGACCCTTGCAAGAAACCCTGAAAGACCCTCTGTTATTAAAACCTATTTGACAATTCTTTAAATTTTCCTTTATTCTAAGACAGTGCATTTCAAAGGCTTTTGCTCACCAGAGATTATGAAACTGTTTAACAATCTCAGTTTCATAAGCAACAAGTAATAAAACTCACCTACTTGCACCACACAGGTAAGGTCACCTCAGGGCTGTGACCTTAAATCTATACATGCTTTTCCCCTCAGACATTGAGAGGCGTAAATCTCAATATCTCATTAAACAGATCACTCAGAACAGATTGCCTCCCAACATAACTTTTCAGCTGGCCACTACCCATGAACGGATGATTTTACATGACATTTATTCATGCAAATTGCAGAGGCTGTAGTCTGGTTACCCAGCAAGAGCGTAGAAAAATTACAGTTTAGATGCATAAATGCTGGCACCATCAGAGAAGACACAATGAGACTGAAAACACATCCCTAGGTTTCACATACAGGGCAACAAAACTTAGAGTGAGTCCTTATCTGATGGAGGTTTATCAGGAACAACCCCCCCCAAATGACTCAGAGGAGGCAGAGAAAGGCATGTGCAAGGCTGCAGGGGCTACGGAGAAATGAACTTCTCCTGCTGCATGTGCAGCAACCTGCCATGGGGAGAGCACACGCAACATTTTACGTCACTCACAAAGCCTATTCTGTCCAATAAAGTGAAGAAGTAAAACAAAGCATGAAATCCAGGCATAAATTAGCATCCCTCTAGTCTAGCTTTATTTGTGCTGCTGCTGCTGTGGATTAGCATCTAGCTGGCTGACAGGCTGATAGGTAGACAGAAACAGGGAGAAATAAAAAAAAAGAAAAAAAAATCAGTAGGTGTCTTTTTTTCCCTATGGTTCCTGGGATGTCTGCCTTCAAAGTGCAGGCAGCATTCATCCCTTTAGGACCAGAATTCTTCCATCTTCCTGTGAGAGCAGCAGGCTCTGCAGGAAAGCAAATCCCCCTGAGATGTTTGTGCCTGCACCCTGTGGAGCCAGCACCCGTCATCTAATGCGAGCCCAGTGCGAACCCGTCACATCCTCAGCCGGCATCCCTCTGGCATCCACAGCATCCCTCTGGCATCCACAGCATCCCTATACAGAGCCAGAGCCCTGGGAGCAGTCACGGTGTGTGGGGCTGGGAGACCTCGAGGATAGCACCTCGCCACAGGCACACACAGGGAGCAGACACCTCAGGATTAGCTCTGGATCATGTTCACCATCGCTTGGGGCAGCTGCTTCCTTCACTGCTTGCAGCCATGGCTGGGTTTGGTACCTGATCCCACATGACATGACCGGGATCTCACGCCGGCATCTCCTCTCAGTTTGTGTCAGAAATGTGTCACTGCCAGCTCCTCGGGCAGGAGGACCTGCAGAGAGCTTCCATCGGGCTGACACACAGCCTCCCGCTCCTCAGGGCTGCATGGCAACATGAGTGGTCGTCACCAGAGACGTCCCTTCTCTCTGGGCTTGGTCACCTTGTGCCCACACACCCTTTCCAAGCACAGCCACGAAGGCACAGCACCAAAGAAGTGCCAGTCCAGTCCAGTCCTTCCCAAACCAGACAGCCCTGCCAAAGGACATGTTTCTGTCCTAGCAACTTCGGGTAGCAGAGAGGAGCTGGGATGCTCCTCAACATGGCTCTTGTGCCCAAACTGGGGGAACAACAGCAGCAAAACTTCACTGTGCTCAAATCAAACTGCAAAGCCCATTTCCACCCTAACTGAGCCATTCATAGCTTGTCTGGGGTCTCGAGTCACAGGAGATTTCTAGTCCCTGCCTTTCATTTAAGGAGTCAAACAAAAAGCTCAGTTTTTAGGCTATGGAAAGTAAATTTTCAGCCATTTTCAAAGGTGGCCTAGAAAACACAGACTAATTCTGCACAGCCATAAAGCAAGTCCCTCAGGAGCACAGCACACAGCTCAAACACCCTGTGTCCCTGTCTGCCACTATGACTCTAACTGAGTGTGTCTGATCAGAGGACACAAATGTGAACGTTCCCCACGATGCAGAGAATCCCTCCTCGGCAGAGTTCTTGCAGCTCCCAGCCCCTCAGCCAAGTGCACTGGCCCTGCTGAGCACTGGTGCAAGCAACCCCAGGCTGACCCTGGTGGTCAGGTGCTGCCTTTGGAGGATGGAGCAAACAAAGCTTACAGCAGGCATCTGTGGCTGTTTCCGCTTGCTCCATGTTCAAATGGGTCAACACAGGCAGCTCTTCCCCAAAGGAGGCACAAGGGCACTTTGCAGGGCTTCAAGACAGCTGCAACTGGGAATAGCCTGAGCAGAGGAGATGTTCCTCCAGTCATGCCTCCCCTAGGAGTGCTTGATCCAAGGCTGGAATAAAGCACTTCATCACCATCCTCAGCCCAGTGCACACAGCAAGGCAGTTCCCTCCACATCCATACACCCTCAGAGGAATCTATGGAAACATCCTGTGGTATCAGTAGAGCAGCTTCTTCTAGGGCTTAGGAAGGAACGGAAGAAGGATGAAGAGAATGTAGAAACCAGAGCCTTTGTTTCTCAGCACTCACTCATGCTGCTGATTAGGTAGCAAAGACCAGCCATTTCCTACCACATTCTCAAGCACTTGCAGCAATAGCAGGCACTCCTTTAACCTCTGGCATTTGGGGATGGGAAGGAAGCAAGGAGGCAGAAGTCAGTCAGAGCCTACAGAAATGCAATGAGCTGCAGGAAAGATCTTCCCTTTGCAAGGGAACTGGCCCCTGATGGGCTCCCCAGCCAGCACTTATCTATGTGAACTATTTATTTATTTCCTCCCCAAGCTCTCAGCTTGCTCTGACACATCACCCATCCACCTGATGGCAAGCAAAATGAGTCAGATGAGTCCCAGGCTCACACCCACTCATGAGCCTTCCATTTCTACTCTGCTTCTCAGTGCCAGGCCATGAGGAAGCCCAGTCTGGGCACGGTGCAGGACCACAACTGCTTGAAATGCTTGTACAAGTCCAGACTCACGCATGCAGTTTGCCCTTCATTTCAGAGAGCTCCAGTACTTCTGCATAAGACATATTTAAACTCACACTGGTAATAGCACATTCAGACAAGCGGCCACTGGGACCAGGGCAATGCCTACGAAATGTATCACAAATGGACTGAAGGAGCACATTCCCTTGAGACACTGGTCCAAGTGGCAACGTGGGACATGTCTGCTGCAGCCTGGGGAGATCCTGCACGGTCCCATGAGGACACCACAGAGACAGCATCTCCTCCTCTGGCTCTTAAGCAGTCTTCCACAGTGCTGCACACAGTACGTGACCTCTCAGTTAAAGCAAGGACCAAATAAATTTTAAAAGGTATTTTTGTTCTGAGTACTGGCTGTGTGGAAGTCAAATACTGTTTTTCAAGCTGTTCCCAGAATGAGACAGAGCCATACATGTCCACAGGCACAGCAGCGTCTGCACAGCTTTGTCCCCACTGCCTCCAGAAGCATATACGCAGATGTGCATCCCTCACTTGGTCTCTTACAGAATAGGGTGCCAGGGACCAACAACATCAGTTATTACCTTCCAGACCACAGACTTCTGTGTCCAAGTTTCTCTGTGCCCTGGGCCATACAACAGGGGCTGGGATCTCTCCTGAGACCCAAGCCAGCCACTATCCAACCCAGTGTGATACATGACACTTTTGAATTGTCAGACTCTCTTTCACTCCCTGTTCAGTGTTATGCAGCATCCTGGACTGTCAGCCTTGAGCTTTGAGTCTCAATCTCCAAAATTGTTAAGCCTCATTCCAAAAAAAGCCAACTATATGGAGGGATTTCTTTTCAGACTGGTAATGTCTAAGCCCTACAAGGTCTTTGACTTGTTTCCAGAGTTTTCCTTGCGATGTCCCTAAATATATTTCTTGTTAGCATAATTCTATTACTTTTAAGTGAGAACTGAGACTTTTAAACAGTCCTTGATTACACTTGCTGTGGGTTTGCTACAGACACCCCAAATCCCAAGCTTTGTACTAAAACCCCTGTGAATTATTCCAGTCCAGCCTTGCCAACTGCTCTTCTACCCAAAAGGCACCTCCCCTTGAGAGCAGAATAGTAGAAGAAGGAAAGCAAGCTGGAAAACAGCCATTTCTGGGACTACAAATGAAATCAGGAGGAACAGTCCCAAAAGCCTCTCCTAGCCTTGGCCACCAGCAGCAACTACTCGTGAAGCTCCCACCAAGTGAGAGCCAGAGACACATTGATCCTGCCTTGCTAGATTTTATGCCAAGCTTGTCAGCAAGACATGCTCAGCTTTGGCTGCCCAGGAAATTCAAACCTTTCCTTTGTGTGGCTTTCTGGACACCTCCCGCTGCCCTCCCTAAATCCCAAAGCCAGCAGCATCCCTTGCAAGGTGCACACCATGCCAGAGACAGAAAAGACGTGCTCCTTGCAGCCTCCGAGCCCCAGGCCTTCTGCCAACACCATCCCTACATGGGGCACGCAGGCAAAAGAGCTGCCGGAGGAATCCATGCCAAGCAGCGCTGATCACGACCTTTCTGCTTTACAACGGTAACCTGAATCCTAAATACTGGATTTCTAGGCATGCATTAAAGCCATGAGACAATGGAGATGGCGAGGCTGGGGCTGGCTGCAAGCCAGCTCTGCGCCGGCCCTGCCAGCACCCGATGCTTCCTATTTCCTTCTTTTTTCGCCCTGGCAGATAAGCAAAGTCCCTCTAAGCCAGGAGGTAGGTGCATGCACAACCTCACCCATGACTTGGGGACTGCACAGGACTCACCCCCCATGGAAGGTGGATACCCAAGAAGAGGTGGTTGCTTTCCTCTCTCCCTCGCTCTCTCATACGAGCATTGCTTCTCCTTTAATTGGTTTCATTCATGGCGGCCCTTTGCTAAATGTAATTATGCCAGGCTCTCTCCATCTGTCTGCATTCGGGAAGAGCCATCGCTCTCACTGTTTTTATCTTCAATCTTTATTTCTGCATTAATCCCCCCTGTGCAGCTCACATGCACAACAATGTCCAGGACCTCCTGAAGACATACAGGCACCGAATGAAGAGCAGGATTTGTCCCTGGGTCTCTCCTAGCTGGAGGACATTTTTTCACAGGGAAAAGCCCCATACCTCAGTCCCCGTCTGTAACATCTCCATCTCTCAATGATACATGCACAAGCCAGTCCTTTTGCAGACACTCAAGGGTTGTCTGGGAGCCTAGGCAGGAGGAGATGGCTTGATTTTGTCTGCACCGCAGAGATATCCCTGCCCTGTCTTCCCAAGACCAATACATAAAGATAGCAAGATGTCTGCTCAACTTGACATGGACCACTTTTCACATGGAGACAGCATTCAGTCCTAACTACCACACTCGTTTTCCTTCCCAGGAATGCAGACAGGGTGAACGCAGCTGAGCACAGGGATTAACAAACCTCAGCTCTGCAAGGGCAGCTCACAGCTGCGTGGCTGAGGCTGCAAAACGCTCAACACACCCAGAAGGATTTCATCCTTTGGGGTGCATTACCCAAGGTCCTTACAACTTCCTCAGCCAGGGTAGGTAGATCTTGGGGGAAAACACAATGCTAAAGAAGCTGTTGGTTGATCAAGAGACCAAACCCAGCGACACAGACCCTGGGCAACCAAGCACCATCTGGTGACCGCCGGCTCCTGACACAATAGCCCATGTTGGCATGTTTATGATAGAGACCAGAGGCGGATTCCCATTATCCCCATCAGATCCTGTGATGTGGTTTCAGGAGAAGGACCATGAGAAGCAGATGGGATGGCAGAAGAGAAAAGAACGCAGCGAGACAGGCAGACAGGAGAGATTTATATGAAGCTAAAGCGCATACCCATAAACATGGGATAAGTAAATAGCATGTAAGTATGAAATTAAACGCAGGGAATCCATGGCATCCAGTAATCAGTCAAATATCTCCTTCACCTCTTTTTCAGTTTATCATTGGCATTTTAAAATGAGATATTTATGCCAATAAGTAAGCCAGTTGTATATTGTAACCCTGCAAATATGGGCTCGGATCTGAGAGATTCGTCCCGACAGACAATTCATTTTTACAGTTATTTTTGGACTCCCGGCTTTTGTGGAACACTGGCTCTCTGTGTTGGATTTTATGCCCCTGAAATGTATTTACAATGCATGGCATCTGTATTGTGCATTACACACTTAAATCATTGCATTTCATTCATCGCTTGTAAAAAAAAATATTGCAATATCCTGAAGCTCCAAATACTCAAATTCAAAATATTACTGCTGCGTTTTCAGAGTAATGCTATAAAATAATGTTGTATTTTTAGATAAAGGAGGGAAAATTGATCATGAGGAACATGGATTCCCAAGATATGGGAAGAAGGGGAGTTTGGATTTCACACCAGGATAAATGGAAAAAAAATAAAACTAAAAGCTGAAAAACCCACAAAGGTTTATTTTCTAAACAAGAACATAGAAACATTTTGTCACTTAAACAAAGGGAGGAGGGTGGGGGAGGCTCCACATCCTTGGCTTGCTCTCTGCAACGGACAAATACTATCAGAAACAAAAAGCATGGCATAGTTAGCAGGAGCTCAGCGCTTTAGAATTAATGATATGTATTTAAGTTCCTTTTAGGGGGAAGCCTTCTGCAATCGTTGGGGGGGGGGGAAATCATGGTTTTAAAGGCTTCTGTCATTGTTGCCTACGAGCCGAAGAGAAAGGTGCTTTCTTTGTCATCCGGGGGTTTATGGCAACACCTTAATGTGTCCTTTTCATAGGTGAAGCAAGGCGCACAAAGCAGCCGCGTGCCAACGCGTCCCCCCCGCCACCGGCAAAATAAATAAATGGAGGAACGCGGGGACGGCGGCCGTCGTAATCCCTCGGCAAAGCGGCAGCAAGGATGGTCTGGCAGGGTAAATATCGCACGTCTCCTGCCAAACCCCGCGTGAGCTATTGTCCCACCACCCCTTTTAGATGTCATTAAGGATTTTTCGCATATAACCAAACAAGCGGAGGGGATGAACGTGCTCGCTTCTTCCCCACCAGTTGGAGAAGCCATGACGAGGCGGCTGGGAGCCAGCACAGGGAAAACACAGGGCAAATTAGGAAGTATGTTAATTCAGTTAATATCACAGAGGGGCTGGCAGGCGGGGGGGGGGGAGGTGTGCGCGCAGATTTTCCGCCCGAGGAAGGAGGTGGCAGAGAAAGAACTGGGGCATGCCAGCTCCCGTTATTGTTCTGCCTTCATCGGTAATTAGCAAGATAAGGAGGGGACGGCGTGAGGGAGGCAGCGTGGCGAGGACAAGGCAGCGTTGCACCCCACCTCATGCCCATGCGGCCATCTTACAGGCGGCACTCACCTCCCGCAAAATGGCCGCCAGGGCCCACACTGCCTCAGGCCCGCAGCTGGCCTGTCCCGGTGGGCTCCCTTCCGCCAGCCCTGAGGCGGTGGGCACCCGGGAGCAGTGGTAGCCGGGAAACGGGGGCCCCAGGAGAGAGGGAGTTGCCATGGTGGGCCAGAGTGTGCTGGCGAGCGGCCATCTTAGCCCGGACCCCACTCATGTGCCAAGGCGCTGGGCATGCAGCGCTCCCTCAGCTTCTTCCCCAGCCCTCCTGCCTGGAACAGTCTTGATATGCTTCTCCTTCACCAGGCAGCACATATTGTCTGCGCCCTGCTCATGGCCATGGAGGCGGCTGTGCCCTTTCCGTGGCCTTCCCCTTGGACAGGAATGGTGTTATCCCCACACGGGCAGCCATTGTCAGGGCACAGCTCCCTGCCTCAGTGTGTCCTGTGAGTCCTGGGCACTGGACTGGCCCTGGAAGAAAAGGCCTGGACAGATGCAGCAGTGTGAGAGCTACAAGGCAAGATGTCACCTGTCCAGCATTCTGAGAGTGAGTTATTAGCAAATTCTGCCTTTCTCCTGGACAAAACAAAATAAATCCTAAAGCAAAACTGCAGAGATACCATTAAAGAAGAAGTGAGCTTCCTAAACCTTAATGTAACACAAATTTAAAACAAGGTCAGTTATAAAAGGAGAAGGTACAGTTACCAGAGAGCACAGACAAAGCTACAGCTACGTTTCCCACTCCATAGAAGCTTTGCAGTGGACACATCAGCATTGCTGAGTTCTCCA
Organism: Corapipo altera; assembly: GCF_003945725.1. Lineage (NCBI taxonomy): Eukaryota > Metazoa > Chordata > Aves > Passeriformes > Pipridae > Corapipo > Corapipo altera. Next base: position 6,863,431 of record NW_020884889.1, on the reverse strand, counting down.
AATGAGCAACACCAAATACCAACCAAGGAACCCTCATATCCCTGATCTCAGGCTGCCTTCAGGACAGGACCAGCAATTACTGACATTAAAGCAGTATTTGGGAAGTGTTTCACATGTCTTTAGCCATGACAGGGCTATTTTACATAGTGTGATAGGCACATGACACAGGTTGAAAATTCGGCATCTGCTCCAGTTCTCTGCAGAGAACCAGAGGGTGATTGCAACTGCACGCAGGCAGGGTCGTGTTATACATCTCAGTTAGACAGTGAAACATAAGGGATGGCAGGCTAGCTGCTCCGCTCCGGGGTTGTCTACATGGCAAACCACACCATTATAATGACAGCACTATAGGTCAACTGCTGCTGCTCCTCGCCACGCTGGTTCATATCTCCACTCTCAAGCTGGCTTTCTCCAGTTTAAACTCCTTCCAGTGTGACATAACTGGTATACAGGAGAGTCCTGCTTTCTGCTAAAGTAAATATCCACGGAGGTTGCACACGTACAGCTCCTTGCTTTAAAATCCACCCCCCAAGTGTATGTCTGTAGCTAGACCTGCCCTTCGGCTAACCTTTCTGTACTCCGCACACTTCTGGGCTGTTCACAGTGCCCGTGAAACACTATTACACCCTGCTTCCCTTGGGTGCTAATCCTGCTTGTCAACCCAAAGGCAGAAGCAGACGGTGGCTTGGCATTTTGATTACGTTGTGATCTGTTTGAACCTTCCAGATTCTTTTGATGTCTGTGCAAATTTGAAAGGGGGAGCCTTCATCCCCCACAATGAAACTGTACTATCGCATGGTGAACCATCTCGGGACTCCTGTGTCCGTAGCCATCACTAGATTTGAAGTGGGGAGGGGAGTTGCAGCTCCTCCAGGAAGAGTCTGAATTTCAGACTAACCAGTTCTGGCCCTGAGCGGAGAACACCATGGGGACAGCGTGTTGCTCTTCAAACAAATGCATGCGTAGGGGAGTGTGCGCATGCACAGAGACACCAGATTTATACAAATAGATGCATTCATAGGAAAATGCAAATAGCATTCTCTTCCATCCCAGGCTCCCTTCGAGCTCCTGACATCCCAAGGTTTCAGAGGAGTACAACTGAGCCTCAGATCAAACATTAGCCCTGCGGGGGTTCCCTCAGGGAAGCAGCCATGCACTGGGGTCTTTTCCCCGCTTCCATGTGAGGTTTCCCGACCCGGCCTTCCGTGGGTGCTCAGTTCTGACACACGTACGACACACACGCGCGCATGCAGAGCCTTGCTAAAAGGTGCTCTGGGAATTGAGCTCCACTTCCTCTTTCTCCTGAATCAATTGTCATAAACCAGCTTTTGTTTTATTTTTAACAAAGCGACAGAAAAAATCTCCACACACAGCCCTTGCTACTCCCATGGCCCTGTCCTTTGGCAGAACAAGCTGTCCAGGGCCCCCGGGGACATGGGCATAGGGGGACAGCAGGGTAAGAAAGACCAGGAGAGGCTGCTTTCTGGGGCACAGAAATTAGCTGCTCCTCTCTTGAGCCCATTGCTTGGCAGGCAGCAGGGCAGTGGGATGGGAAAGGGGATGGATGGTGGGTAAGGCACTTCCAACCTCCCCAACCCAATTTCCTGCTTCACTGTCCCCTTAATCCCCAGCCCACTGAAGTACACGCTTTCAACCTTCTCTTTTACCTTTTACCAGAGAAACACTCTGGTTCTTTCACTCTTTGGTACCAACAAGAGGTGACTCCTGCAGCACCATTGCAGAAGACAATGAGCTGACATGCAACTTGTGACAGCCCAAGCTCTGCCTGCCTGTGGCACACCCCTGTCTACAGCATGGCCAAGGACCTATCCCTCCTCCTCCTCCCATCCTACATACCCAGGTTCCAGACTCAGACACATATGGAGACATTTCTTGATGAAACCTATCAGTGGGTGAGTGGCAGCTGAGCAGGTACTGAGCAAGACATGGGGCCAGACAGCAGCCAGGGGGGAAGGCAGTGGGTGGAGAAAACGTGCCTCAGGAGGAATACTCACAAAGGGTTGCTTTCATTAATAAAACATTCCCCCCTCAGTTGCCTTTTGATTTGGGTGTAAGAATTAACCCCATCTGCCCAGCAGCATGCAACCTACCAAGTCATCTCTGTTGAGGAAGGCCGTCTGACGTGTCTGCCCAATTGCCACGCTTCCCCTGCCCACACTCCTCAGCTGCCCAGAGCCCAGCTCGCTGGGTCTGCCCTATTGAAGAGATCCTCTTCCCACAACATAGATTAGACCCAGTGAAAATAGGCTTAGTGAAAATACCATTTCACTATTAATGCCACCCACCCTGCCCCCTCCGCCTTCACACTCTCTCACACCCAGAAAGATTATAACAAATCCCAGTCACCTTTTGCCCCTGCTAACTACTGCTCCAGTCTTTGCACTGCATGCCTTCTATCACGAGTAGAGAGCTGGGCACAGGGAGTACTTATATATATACACACACATCTATCTAGTCAGCAGTGAAGGTGTTCAGCTGCACAATACACATCTCCCTGCACAGCATCTTGCCTTGTCACAACACCCCAACCCATCCCTCTCCACTGTAATTGCAGAGCCTGGTCTTTGGGCATCAGCAGAAAGTTACAGCAAATCCTACGTTGGTTTAAGCACAGTCTGTCCGTTCAGAATCGGTGGGAGGTTGCTTTTACATCACTGACACATTTCTATACCCTTTCTGTTTCAAGTAAAACTGAGATGCAGAAATGCCTTCGAACCGACAGCCCCTTCATTTTTCCAGAGGTGTGTTTTAATGAGTGACTCGCCTTCCAAAAAGGGGCCGGCAGAGGGGAAGGACTGCAGATTCTCCACACAAATTCAATAGCTGGTAGGTTGCCATGGGCTAAAGCATTTCTTTGCACACATGAAGGGAAGGGACTCCAGAGCACTAACTCCCATGAGTTATAGCTCTACCCTTCAAGAGCGGAATAAATGCTTTATCCCATTGCAGCCTGCGATGTATTCTACATAGATGGATTGATTTCCCCTATTGTTCTTAATAAATCCTGGCGCATGAAGAAACTCACTGCACAGCCATTTTTCCTGCCTTGTTCTACCTTGCAGAAGTAATAAGGGTCAGATGTGACTGCAGTGGGAAGCAAAGGCCATACACAAGGCAGTGCTTTGCTGGATGCAGTGGGTGTGCTTGCAGGGGTTTGGTGGGTGCAGGCAAGCAGCTCCTTTTTCTTGGTTTATTCCCCCTTTTAGTCGAAGCTGAGGAAAAGGGGAACCATGGCTGGGTACCACAGCATCAGCGTGGCTCTGAGAGGAGCAGCCACTCTACAAGCTGAGCCTGCACAAGCCTCCCAGATCTGCACAGGGAAAGGCAAGTCTCTGGTCCTCTCTGACTGGAGGTCTCAATTGTGAGAGATAAATACATACATTGTATTGTCTCATAAATACAGGGCTGAGTCCTGCACCACCACAGAGCTTTCCTGAGCACACCCAGCTCTCTGTCGTGCCCTGTCCATCAGACATGATCCTGCCCATGCCACAGTTGAGAGGAGCCCACACCACCAGCATGGGGTCTCCTCTGGTTTTTTGTTTGTTTGTTTTTTTAAATCGAAATACCAAACCAACCCCCTCTCAATGACTCCCAGCTGCACAACCCAGACCCCCAGGTTGTTGTTGAAAGGCTCCCTCCCTACTGCCTTTTCTCCTCACCAGGTTGACACCCATCCTCTCTCTCTGCTCCAGGAGGGTGTTTACTGGCCACAGCTTCACTGGTGCCCAGCAAGGAGGCACTGCTGGGCTCCAAAAAGCAGGTGGCTCTGCATGATCCTTCCTTGGCCACCTGCCTTCAGCTCCATCCAGGCTCCCTGGATTATTGCTGCTGGTCCTCTCTAGCAGCAGCTAACAACTGGCCCTGTTTCAAAACCTGGCTGGGAATTTGGCTGTGGGAGAGAGGGAGGGATCAGGTAAAAGAGCTGGTCTCCCATGCACGAGTTGGACTTGATCCTTCAGCAAGACTTCCAGGGACTCACCTCTCCTTGCTCAGGTGGAGACGTCCCAGCCCTTCCCAAGGCATCCCACTCCACGAACTCTCAGTCATGTCTGATTAAGGAAAAGAGAATTTGTCTCAATTAGAAAGAGGTTCCCATATGCATGGATGGATGTCAAGTAATTACCGCATGTCACTCACGGCTGGAAAAGAGACCTTAAATTTGGGACCATGCAAACTCGCACACACAATTGCAAGTGAGTTACGGACCTTGGCATGCTCCAGAGCGTACCTTGTGCAGACGCTTTCAAGCCCATCCCTCGGCTGAAATACACCCAGCCACGTAAAATACAGCCAGACACGACCCCATTCTCTAATAAGGAAATAAAGCCGAGCGGACCTGCGTTGCCAGAGCCCAGAGAGCAACACTGTCTCTTTAATTTTCTCCCTGGCTATCTCATCCTTTGCACAAACTCTTTCCTCCCCGTGGCTTCTTCCAGCCTGGTGGGCAAAGTGGGAAAACATCATTAGGGAGGAAAAATAATTTAGTTTGTTAATCAGTATCCAGTGGTGGGAAACAAGAAAGACAGAGAGCTGGGCTGGCGGTTAGGGCTTAGGAAGGGCCAGCACAAAGCCCACCATTCATGACATCTGGGGCTGGGATTCTCATTGAATTAAACAGACACAAAGAGCAGAGGCATTTCATGCTCTCTTCACAAGAATTATCATATCTCCCTGGCACTAGGAAACCTTCAGCACGGGAGAGGGGGAGAGAGAGAGAGAGGGGAAAGCGGGCAGGCTGGGTAGAAATATGGGGCAGGGTAGAAGAGGCTTTGTTCCAGGGTTGGATTTATGGATGGGATGCGGCACGTTGCTTTGCGGGGAGAGACAAGGCCCTGGCGCGCTGGGTCTAATAAGAATCAGCAAATGTGAAACAGGGGGCCCCTGTGTACCATGAAGCAGGGAAACCCGCGTTTGACAAGCCAACAGAATAACCGCTCGCGTCTCAAGGCTGTGGAAGGATGCTGACGTTCCTACGAGATGTGTCGTCTTGTGTGTGTGTCAGCGAGGAGGGGGAGAAGGGGAGCGGCGAGGAGTATAAACAAGAGACCAGGCAGCACCGTTCAGTCATGAAAATTAATTAGCTGATGTGCAAACCATGGCTGCCTCTTCCCACTGCCCTGCAAGCATTCCCCATAAAGCTATGGTGTGTGCAGAGCCTGTGACTGGGAATGACAGGGGCAGATTAGGCAGCTCCTTGGGACACAAGCCTGGCAGCAAGAAACCCACAGCCCGTGCAAAAGAGGTGAGGAGGGGATGATTAGGGTCCCTGGGGAAGGGGCAGAGCCCAGGGACCAGAAGAAAGAGAAACAGGAGAGACTGGGCACCAAGCTGAGACCAGGAATCACGTTGCTGCAGCAGCATAAATTGGGCTGGATCTCAAAAACCAGCCATTAACAGGGTCTGGTGGACAGCAAAATCATTTAGAGTTTAGACCACAAGCTCTCTGGGGCAGGACCTGTCATCTCCTGCAGGCTCACACCACGGAAGCCTGTCCTACTTAGTCTCTGGGCATTACCAGAGGATCTGCTTTAAATACTAATTACTCCATGATCAAGACCTGTGAGCTGCTGGGAGCCTCACTACAGCATTACCTGTGGGAAGAGGGGACAGATCTCTGACCTCATGTCCCCAGGGTAATTTGACCCCGTGCACTGGTGCCACAAGCAAATATTACTACCTACTGATGAAGATGAGAAACTCCTGACCAACTTCACATGTCCCATCCCCAAGATTTCAAATCCTACTATAATATGGTGCTTATTCTTTGCCTGGAACAACTGCAGGAGAACGAGAGTGCACAGAAAAATGAGGGAATGAAAGAGATGCAGAAAGTGATTGGTAGAGAAAAAATAAAGAGAGAAGCCTCTTTGACATGGGATGCGCACAGTGAACATGGAACGTGCTGGAAACAAAGGGATGCAAGGAGAGAGGAGAGACTGGGATGGGCATCTCGGCAGACATGTAGGTAAAAGTTGAAAAGGAAGCACTAATTAGCACCCAGACCATCACTTTCCATTAATAGCTTGTCACCATTTCCTTGATGTTGCTGAGAGCAGGGAAGTTGGTATGTGTGATGCTTACCTGTCTCTATCTCATTAACAGAAGTGAGGGTGAGAACAGATGTTTATTGCCTGCATCCAGATAGACAGGCCCTTTGCTGAACTGAGAGGCAGGAGAAAGGGGGAAAGTTATGAAAGAGATGCTCAGGGAACACAAGCCAAACCCAAATGATGGAAACCCAAATGTAGGACACTTAGATACCCGTGCTGATCCAGAAACAGCCCCAGGCAGGTATCAGGTTCCAGGAATCCACAAGGCAACACTGCCAGGTCAAGTAATTATAACCCAGGGCAAATACATTGCTGGCCAGGGGAGAATGCTCTGGTATCAGCACAAGTATGTGCAAAGGGCTGTGACTGCATTACACCCAGGAAAGTAAAACAAAAGGCTGATTACTTCCCAGATGGATTTGCTTGAGGTGCCCACTCCACTATAAAACAGACAGCCAGCATCTTATTGAGAGTCAGAATGGAGATACCCACCAGTAAACAAAGAAAAAAAAAAACAACAAAAAAAGTGCTATTTCAAGCAAAGATAAATGTGCATTGCATATAATCACCTTTGGAGTAATTCTTCCAGCAGTTAAAAATGAGATTATCCCTCCTATGTAAAACACAAAGGCCTCTCCTCTCCTTTCCCTCCAACATGTGGAACAGCTCCTGATAGCAAAATGGGAAAGGGAGTGTGCAGGGCAAGGCAAGGCAAGGCCGCCAATCAGCAAGTATCTGTGAGCTGGTAGCACACGTCTGCTGGTGCGGTGACGGGAGCGAGTATGGGGGTGCACATTCCTAGGGACACCCTGGCTTTCACAAGCACATGAATTCACTATGCAAGCCAAAGGTTCCTCCAGAGCAGGAGCCCAAACCTCCCTAGGAGGGAACTAGGCAAAACCAAAGGCAAAGAAAACATCAAGGCTGGGACTGAAGGAACAAAGGCTTCCCCCTCTCAGCTTGGAGACATCTTCTTGGCCATTTAGCTCAGATCAAGTGTAGGTTCTGTTGACTCCCTCATCTATTCAAACAAGCACTTTCAATAGTCTGATAGGTCTTTTCTGCTCTAAGGCTTCTCTACCCCTGTATTTGACGTGCCTGGCCAACGCAGATAATGCCACATGCAGAAATACTGCCCTGAAGAGCCCTTGCTTAGATTGCGTGGTCAAGCACTTCGAAGTTAGGAAGTGTCCAATTTATGGCTGCCCATGCAACCTTAATTCCACCTCGATGTGCAGCTACTCTGGACAGGAAAAGAGAGAGGGAGCTAAAAATAGGCTGTGACCGTGTTGTCAGCCTCGTAAGGGCACGGGCAGGGAGAAGCTGAATTAACGTCTCATGGTCAAAATGAAATCGGGTACCCCCTGACTTGCCAGCGCCTGCTCTGGTGCCTTCAACCATGTACATTTTTAATATACAGAAATCACGTGCATTCTAAACATACAGAAAAATGCATTATTTATAGCTAATAAATAATAGATTGTTTATATAAGCAAAAAGAAAAACAATTGTAGGCAAGTGTAACAAATTCCCCTTCCTCCACCCCGCACCCATCCCTGCTTCATCCTGTGCGGGCAGAACGATTTCAAGCCCCAAGCCTCAGCACAGATTTCTGCCACTATGAAATACAGGACTAATGTTATCTGGCAGCGGCAGAAGGCTGCTCTCCCGGGGCCAGCAGGGAAGGGGACCGCTGAGGCTGGCAGTGCCCAGGCCAACACACCCACACCCCCTACACTTTTTCCTCCTGGCTCCAGGACCCAGAGGAGTTTGCTCCCAGGAGGTGGGGCCATGCTAGAAGGATATGAGCTAAAGGTGGAAGGGGGTGATGGAGTTGGCTGTAAACATCCTCCCACCTTCCCTTGCTGGTCCAGAGCTCTTCAATAAAGTGGTGGGAGTCCATGGCTTCACCCTGCTCCTTATCTGTTATTATTATTCCAGGGAAACAATACATTTTAATTTCCCCCCCACCCCACCTCAAGAGGCAACCAAAGTGAAATCGCAATTCTGACCAATTCATAATTCAGCTAAACCTGAAAGGAATTTAAGGGATAAAGAATAGGCATTTCTCCATCCAAAGCGCTTCCCCCGAACGAATTTCAAGGGCCCGCAGCAAACAATGGGAGTGTCAGAGGTGCTCAAAAAGAAAAAAAAAGTTCAAGAATCTTTACAATAAAAAGTGTTAGGCAACACAGAGGTCAGAGCCAGCTCCTCCTATAATAAATAGCACGACTACTCTACATTAACTATAGGAGACATTTTAATGCAGTGCCTCAGCTTCGTGCTAATTACACTTTTTCGCCATATTTTGAACCTAAGAAAAAATGTCATCAGTTAATTATAACAGATGAGGGAGTGTGAAGACTTCCTCAATAAATAATGCCTTGATATCTCATATCCAACAAGCTGCGTGCTCTGCTCTGAAGGTGCCCAGAAATATGTCCTCTCAGGAAATATATCAAGAACTGATGGTCCCATAAGCTGGCTTTGTTTCCAAGCCTTGATTTTCAGCCTAATAATTAAGTGATTTTTATGGATCGAGGAGAGTAAAGGTCGTGGGACTGCTGGAATGGTGCCAGAGAGAGTCAGTGTTTAAAAATAAATAAATTCCTAAATCAAAATGAGATACAAGAGACCTCAACAAATTCCCCCCATGGTTGCACAGGTGAGTACACAGAAGCAACTTGGTTTCTGGACCCAGGTCCCATCCTTCCTTCATTCCTGCCATCTCCACAGGAGTCTGGCATCCACTGAAAAAGCCTGGTTTTAATGAAACCAGGCCACCACTGCCAGAGTGCCACTGGGAGCCAGCCACCACCACCCACCTGCTCTGAGGAGGAGGGACACAGTCCTCCTGCTGCCGTGCTCCCCTGGGCACTGCCCCCCGCTGCACCCATCCCTGCCGAGCCTGGTGGGCGTCCGGATCCTTACACAGGTTCCTCAACTAAACCACATTTCTTTCAGCTCCCTTCTCCACCCAGCACCCCTCACTTCCCCCTCTGAAGAGCTGGGATTTGGCGTGGGAAAGATGTCTTTGGGCTTTTCACAAATCCAGTATCCCCTTGAACCAAAACCAATTAGCCTGGCCCAAGGTCCTGCCATTGAAGGACTGTCCCTTCTTTTCAAACCCCCGCGGGCTCAATTGCTCTAAGGAGCCTGGATGTGAATGAGCAAAGCCCGCTTAAAGTGGTACTTAAGGCCAGACCAGGGTGAAGGAAAAGAGAAAGCCTCTATAGGAACAGCAAACTGAGTTTCCAAGAGACAGCTAACTGCCAGAGATTGTGTTCTTTTGCTCCCCCATTTTCTTTTTTTTACCTCCACTCCTCAGCTTTCGAGGCAAACGCTCCTAACCAAACCTGAGCCCCTGAATAAATATCAGAAAACAGGAAAGCCAGAGCCTTGTCCTGACTCTCTGCAGATCCCGGGAGCATGGCTTTGGGCAGCATGATGGCCCAGCTTCATGTGCAAGCTCTGGTTCCAAACACGTGCACCCAGAGGGACAGAGGGATGGTGAAAAGCTCGAGACAGTGTTTTTCCAGCTTGGTTCTTGGCAAACACCTTCCTGAGGTGACTAGGCTTGTAGGCACGGAAATCCTTGACCTAGCCAGGGCGACGCCCAGTACCATGTGGTGGGGAAGCCAGGTGGGCAGCCACGGGTCCATCTTATGCTGGTGGCCCCCAGAGACACCCAGAGAAAACTGAGGGTCCGTGATGTGGGAGCATCGGTGACAAGGGTGACATGGGGTACCCACCCCACGAACGGCACACGTGCACTGCCATGTGCCAGGCACCAGCCCTCAGTGCTTGCACCTGCACAGATGCCAAATTAGCACCTTCCGTCCACGCAGAAATGAGAAAGTGTGTTTCCAGCATGCAGCCACAATCCCTCCTTGGTGCATGAGCAGCATCCATCCGCAGCCACAGGTTGGATGTGCCCTCCAAGGCCCTGGGCTCTGCCCTTCCTCAGGCGGCACGGACAAAGCCAGGGCAGAGCAGCAGGTAAAGGGAGGCACCGTCCGCCTGCGTCAAGGGTGCAGGGAGGGGGTGGGAGCCAAGAGAGACAAAAGAAATGGCTGAGCCCAGCCCCAAGCATCGAACACACCATTGCCAGGCAATTCCACAAAAATGCCCATTGATGGGATTTCATCCATAACCAAGCGGGAGGGTTTGCATGGCCTGGCTTCCAAGGCAGCTTCTTCGAAAGGCAGGGATGTAATATCCCATTTTCCATCTGCCCCTGAGCCCAGGTGAGTTTGGCTTACCCAGGTATCTGGTACAAACCCCCTACACCTCATCCCTTGAGCCGAACGCGCTGCATGGTGGCCGAGTCTTAGGAAAAGATCGGAAATCGTGAGTTGGAGCACTCAATGCCACAGAGCATCATTTCCCAAGGTGAAACCCACAAATTATATTTTCCATTTATCCCCCAATGGCACACACTGATTCTTCTGTTTCTGTCTCCCTCTGCCCATCCCCACCTCTGCCTGAAGAACAAAGACATCACGGCCCAGCTCCAGGAACCTCACCCACGTTTGGCCTATGCTGCATCCCATTGCTCCACCAGGAGAGTCCCACTGAGAAGAGAAAGAGCCGGGAATGCTAGGACATTGTGGGGTCTCCTCTCAGCACAGCCCAAAAAAACACCTTCCCTTCGGGGTTTTGGCTACGCAGGGGAAAAGACCCATCCAAAGCCAACAGCTACACATATTGGGCAAAAGGCTAAGCCACAAAGGGAACCGTGTGTAGCCACAATCCATCCCTGGCCCAAGGATGGACCCTTACAGACCTTTCTTCCACCATAGCACTTAAAAAAAAAAAAAAAAAAAAGACAGAAAGCAGAGACCTGTCAGTAGGCTGCCAGGGACTCTTTAAATGCAGCGGGTACGTCACAAGTAGGGATTTGCTGGGGGGCTTTATCCGCCTCCTCGCCCTCCACCCTCCCCATGAGCTGGGGATTCTCATGCCACTGTCCCCCATCACTCACTGCCACCTCCTTCATTAATTGAGGGGGTGCCACCTCCACACCTCCTCCAAACACCCACAGGTTCATGTCAACAATGGGGGCAAAAGCGAAGAATTTAAGCACCAGAAAAAATTCAACTGCAATTTCTCTCTCCCGGACACTAAAGGCCAAATCGCTCGGTCCCTGTCTCAATCCCCTTTGGGGACACTGCTCTGGGCTTAGTGAACCAAGTCCACAGCCTGAAAAAATATCTGAAAAATCAGCTCAGAATAGGCAATTTTTGGGGAGAAAAAAAAAATAGTAGAAGTCAAGGGTGGTTTCTGACCACCTGATTAAAGAGCAAGGTGAAAAAGCTTGCATTGATCCTTTGTAAGAGTTCTCATGTAGACACAGATTTCCACACTTGCATTTTATTTCATGAAATTATATATATATATATGTATTTATATACACACACACAAAGACATTTATTATATGTGTGTATATTTTTTTTTTCCTCAGATCCTCTTTTTATATTTTCACCTTTTGCAATTACAAAAGCCAAGGACAGAAATACCTCCTGGGTTCTGCCAGTGCAGAAACACTCCCACCAAACAGATTTTCTCTAACACGCTGGTTGAATGATTCCTCCTGAATTATATTCATTAGGAATTTGAATGTTTCTTTCCTCCATCCCCCATCAAATCATTACTCCGGAATAAATGCATTCATCAACCACCTTGCTCAGTTCCCTCCTGCTTTGTTCAGTCTAGTTTTAAAGCATCTCCACTGAAACCGCTTGCACCTGACTTGATGCTGGCGTAGGAAAAGGGGAAAAAAATAAATAGGAGAAGAATTGAGCGCCACTCACAATATTGTGAAAATAATTGGAAAATTATTTCTTAAAAATAACCAACATAATAAAGGAGGGAAAGGACTACATTCCCTCCTCCCCACCTCCAATCTCTTCCACAATTTCTGGGATTGCATCGAGTATACATATTCCAGATGGGCTGGAGAGAAGGAGGATGGTTCTTAATGACACGTCTTTCGCTGCCTTTGGAATGAATGATTCATTCGGATCTTCCCGAGACTCGGTGCCACAGTTGAGTTACATTTCTAGAAAATCCGTATCTTTAATTCTGGCGCTGCGTGTGGGACCCAGCAAATCATGGAATTACTGCTGTAACTTCGGATTAGTAACGCTTTCTAAATGATAGTCTAATTCCAGGCCTTCATGCTTTTCAGCGTTCACACTCACACAGCCTTTTCCCTGGGAGGCTTCCTGCGGAATTAGTGCTGGCGTCTTCGTCTTTCTCTGCCCTTTTTAATTTCTCCAATGACTTCTCATTAGAATATATAATAACAGCTCCTCAGAACTTTTCTTTCTCCCGGTATAGCCAAATTCAGGCTGAGATCCTTTTTCCTTACTGTGGTTATGGTGGTGCTTTGCTGGCCCTGGAAGGGTGCACAGGCATATTTAGCTTTGCGGGCCTACGTGGCATCTGACGCCATTACCCCGTGCAAGTGAAGGTGGAAAACCGGCCTCCGAGGTGCGGGGGGGCTCCCACCTCTCGCCGTCCCTGCACGCCGGTGGGCACGGGTGGCTCGGCCCTGCTGTGCTACCCTCTCCCTCGGCAAGGGATGCCCACCGCGGAGAAAAGGATGGGGCAGGGTACCCGCGCTTCACCTCGCGGAGCAGCGGGAGCGCGGCAGCACCTTCCCAAGCCCTCCCCAGTCTCCCGCAGCATTTCCTGGGGGGCAGAGAGCCAGCAAACAGCCCACTGGTAACCGCAGCCACGGGAAGATTTTTCTCTGCAGCCTTCCCAGAGCTGTCACGGCCCGCGTGGGTTGGCGGCAGCGCGGGGATCATCCCTGCGGGATGCGAACTGCCAGCGCCGGGCCAGGGGCTGGTGGCGATGCCCCCCGGCCTGCCCCAGGGTGCCGGGGGGCCCCGGGGGACCCCGGCCCCGGCCAGGGGCGCTCGCCCCACGCCAGCTGGGAAAACGTGCCGGGGAGGCTCGGCAGAGAGCGCGGTGCTTTCTGTCGCCATGGGAACGGAATGCAGATGTGCCAATTGCTTTTCTTTTCTTTTCTTTTTCCCTCCCCCCCTTTTTTTTTATTATTATTTGCCAGACATTGTAATACACATTATGTTTCAACTTCTGGGGCTCTCAGCGGAGGTGAGGGAGGCTTTGTCCCTTGCCAAGCGCTGGGCTCCCAAAGAAGCCCCTGGGCCGGGCGGCTGCACGCCGGAGGAGTGCACCCAGCAGCGGGACCCCTTCCCTGGGCATATCCCTGCAGCTACGGACAAAAGCAACAGCCACTGCGCAAGAAAAGTGGTCACATTATCACCAACTTGACCTTCCAAAGGGAGGCCAGGATCAAATCCAAAGCCGAAAAAAAAGGAGAAGGAGAGAGAGAGAAGGGTAAATACCCAAAAGCTGCGGGTTTTCGAGGTCTGACCTGTAGGCTGGGATGGGGGGAGGATTTTTTTGAGGAGGGCGCTCGCTCTCTCTCCATCCTCCCAGAGCCGTGACACCCCGCAGCCGAGGAGTGAATTTCGAGGTGCGTTTAACCGACAGTTAAACCCCAGGTTTCTTTGGCAATGGAAGAATTGGCTCAGGGCTCGCCCTCCTGTCCCCGTCCCTCCCGCCTGCTGCCGCGGAGCCCCGGGTTGCCCGGAGCGGCCCGACGGGGAGGTCGCGGAGCCGCAGCCCTTACCTGGAGCCCCAGGGCGGCGAGTCGGGCCGTCTCTGCACCGCCGGTCCTGGTGCGGCCGCTTCCCCCGGGCGAGCAGGTCTGGAAGTCATTTCTACTTTCGGTTATCTAGCTTTATGATGGCTCCACAACACTCATACAGCTAGATAACCAAAGACAGAAACATCCCTCCGTCGGGGATGCCGGCCATCTGTCCGTCCGTCCGTCCGTCCGCTCCAGGATGCGGGCACGGCCGGGGCAGGGCGGCCGGGAGCTGCCGCCAGGAACCACACACACATTTAAAAAAAAAAAAAAAAAAAAAGAGAGAGAGAAAAAAGAGAGAGAGAGAAAGATAAATACGAAGCGGAGAGAACGAGAAGCGGGGCAGAGCCACGGGGGCTCAGAGCCGAACCGCGCCGTACCGAGACAGGTCGGGCTGCGCTGAGCGGAGCCGAGCCGAGCCGGGCAGGGTAGGGTAAGGCAAAGCAAGGCAGGGCAGGGCAGGGCAGGGTCGCGGGGGCCGATCCGAGCCCGTCGGTGCCCATCCCGCCGGCCCGGCCCGGCGAGCGCCACTCGCGCTCCCGCCCCGCTGCCCAACTTCTACTCCCCTCGCATGGTAATCGCCCCCTTTGGGAAGTGACGTCACGCCGCGCCCAGCCAATCCCCGGGCCCTCATTTAAATCAGCGCCCCCTTTCCCGCGCTTTCCAGGACGGGATGGGCTTTCCAGCGGCTCGGGGTGGGATGGGATGGGATGGGACGGGATGGGACGGGGCGGGCTCGGCACCGCTCGGCACGACACGGCAACGGGCGGGACCGGCCGCCCTCCTCCTGCCCGGTCTCTGCCGGGGGGCTGCGCCGAGGGTCGCTCTGCACCCCCCCGCCTCCTCCCGCCCCTACGTGCCCCCGCAGCAGCTCCGCAGGGCCGGCAGCGGAGCGGGAGAGGCGGGCAGCACCCACCTCTGCATGGCCCTGCACCCGCAACTAACTTCCCTCTCCCTGTCCTAGGCACTCCCCTCTCTCTCTTTCCTCTCTCTCCCTTTCAGGTCTCCCTCTCCCTTTCCTCTCTCTCTCTTTTTCTTCTCCCCTTCCCCTCTCCCATTTGCTCTCTCTCTTTCCCTGGCCTTTCCTTTCTCCCCACCTTTTCCCTTTCCATCCATTTTCTTTTCCTATTCCCGACCCCTTTACTTCTCCCTTTTCCCATTTTTCCCTCTCCCCGCCATGCCCCCCCCCCCCCCCGCCCTCACATTCAGCGCACCTCCCTCACACCTTCTCCTCCCCAAACAATGCCCTCCCCGTCCAGTCTCCGCACCTGGGGGCAGCCCGAAGGGCCCCTTTTCGCGCAGCCAAACGCGGGGCCCGCCCGTCCCGAGATGTGTCCCGGGGGCTGGGGACGCACCCGCGATCCCACACCGATCCTCTCTGCTCCCCGTTTCCCCTTCGTTTTAATTATTTCTCCTCCACGATCTGCTATCTCCCGCACAGATTCATAACGCGATACGCGTGTAGCGGCGAATTTGGCACGTACAAATAATAACAGCATCAATAATCAGACTAAAATGCCAGGAGGTAAATATGATTATCTGGGGTGCTTAACTGACCTGCTCCTCATTAAAAAAAAAAAAAATTAAATTAAATTAAAATTGTAATCATCGCTGCTTCTGAACATCGCCTTCCTTTAAATCCCAGACGAGAGTAAAATGTGACCTGCTACAAAACGAGGGATCCGCGAAACGAAGCGATCGCGGCGGGAGCAGCCGCGGCAGAGCGCTGCCTGCCGGTCCCGCCGGCTCCGGCTCCCGGCGAGCTCTGCTCGGGTTATTTATTTCTGCCTCTCTTCGCCCTCCCCCTCCCCGCCATCCCCTTTAAAAAAAAAAATTAAAATTAAATAAATAAAATCTACGATCTCAATCAGACTAAAAGCTAAAGGACGAGGGCTGCCAGCCCTTTGCGAGCCGGCGTTGCTCCCGGCGCCCAGCCGAGCCCGGCCGCCCCTGCCCGGCTCCCGGGAACTGCAGGTTCCCTCCTGCCTCCTGCCTAACGAGAAACGGGGTAAGGGGTGCTCCGGCCGCCCCCACGGGGCTGGGGAAGGTGAGGAGAAATATTTTCTCCGTTCCGAACCCTTCACTGCCTTCCCCGCGGCCCGGAGGCGCTCGGGAGGGGGTTTGGCCGCGGTTTATTTTAATCTGCCCCGGAGACAGGGGGGAAAAAATTGCCACGAATCGGATCTTCTTAATTTTCGGGCCTTGGATTCTCTCTTAATTTATCGGTTTCGCTGTTAGGGTGGTCGCTGTCGGTGTGCTCGCGGCTGGGGCGGGGGAAGGCGCTCATCCACCCCACCGCCTCCGAGGGCGGCCCGGGGGCGCAGGGACGGTACGAGCGGGCACGGGGGCTCGCCTGGCCCAGGGGCCGGCCTCGGTTTCCCCCCATGGAGGAGGCCCCCGTACTCACCCCGGTGGCGGGGAGCAGCTTGGGGCGCCGCCGGCAGCTTCTCCCGCGGTGGGGCTGGACCGGGGCCTCATCGCAGCCAGAACGGCCCCTGCGGCAGCGGCGAGGGGGCTCGGGCGGGCAGAGCCAGCCCTGCTAAGCCGCAGCTCTGCCCGGCTACCGCCGTGCAAGGTCTCCCGCCCGCCGCGCCGAATCCCCGGGACGCCGTCTCGCTCAGGCGAGGATGCTGCGGGTGAACCACCGCACCTCGCCGGGCTGCTCGGGGCTGGAGACGGGATCCCCTCTCTCTGCCAGTCAAAGGAGGTGATTTTCTTGGGAGAAATATATAGGATAATATTTTTTCCCTTATCCTTTCCGGCAATGCCTTGATCTGCTCGGAGATCTCGCCTTGACCCTCTCCGTGCAGGCAGAGCCCCAGCACCTAGGAGAAAATACCTGGCACTTGGAGTATTTTGGTTCATTTTAGGCTTTGGGTTTGGGGTTTTTTTGTTTGTTTGGGGGTTTTTGTTTGTTTTTGTTGGTTTTTTTTGTGGGTTTTTTTGCTATTTTGTTGGGTTTGGGAGTTTTTTTGCGGAGGGGGAAGGAGAGGTTGGGGCTCTTTTTTGGTACAGTTTTAGCAGGATGCCTACAAAATGGCTCCTTGGCACAGGGCAAAGCACTAGCGAGCATCTTGGGGAGGAATCAGCGAGGGCTACCCGTGCTCCGGAGCTCCGGTGGCTGCAGCGGGCATCGACCGGAGCCAGCCCGCGTCCTGCCTCACCCGAGCCGCCCACCGGGGCCGCGGGACCGTCCTTCCTCTGCACGTACTCACGAGAGGAAACAACCCTCCCGGCCCGACGGGACGGGGAGGGGCGGCGGTGCCGGCGTGGCTCTGGCCATGGTGCTGCACCGGCCCCGGGGCCCCGCGGGCCTTCCGCGTCCACCCGCGGGCAGGAGGGTCCCGCCGCCCGCTCCCTCCTCCGGTGACCCCGCGCCGGGCAAGGCAGGCGGCCCCGTCGGCCGCACCTCGGAAGAGCCCGGTCACCGGGCCGCCCCTGAATTATTTAACGTGATCGCCCAGTAAAGAGTCCACTGCCTTCCCCTCTTCTACGTCCTGCACGTCTGACGTCACTTTTCTTTAATTAGGAGAAGTTATTTTTAGCCAACCTGGAGTAACCCTCCGCGCCTCGCCGCCTCGAGCTGCATCTTCTCCTAATTGTTTTTTGGGGTTGTGCTTTTTTTTTTTTTTTTTTTTTTTGCTTTTCTCCCCACCATCGGGGCTTGGCAAACAAGCGGCAGCTCCCGACGGGCGTGAGGGAAACGCGTCGCTTTGCTTAGCAATTAAAAGCCGCCTCTGAGCAAGCCCCGGCGCCGAAAAGGCAAAGCGGCGGCGTCTCACCCCCGGCTGCTCTTTTCTCTCCGGCCGTCGGGGCCGAGGCCCAGGCGGGGACTGTCCCGGACCCTCCTCACTCGGCGGGGCGAGGTGCTGCGCGGCCGGGGGCCGGGGGTGGAGGCACGTCGAGGGGATCCGGCCAGGTACGGGCTCTCAGGCCACCTGCACTGCTATGATTCGGGTTTCCTTAAGGCTGAGGCCTAAAACGCGTTTCACTTCCAGGGTGATACGGGAAAAAAAAAAAAAAGGCAAAACAAAACACAAAAAACAAACAACAAACCCCAAGGAAATAATTATTCACGGGAAGGCAGGGAACAGAAGGGAAGAATCAATGTAAAAAAAAAAAATAAAAAAATAAAAAAAAATAATAAACAGGGATGAAATAAAATAAAATAAAATATATTTTTTTTAAAAAAAGGAAAGAAAAGGGATACAGCAAATGAAAAATGAAATAAATCCTCCAGCATCAGAAGCTGTGCACGAGTAGCGGTAGCCACGCTGCTGCTTCTCGGCGGTAAATCCGAGCAGGGGAGCGGGACGCCCCTGTGCCCCCCTCCTCCCTCCGAAAAACAGGCCCAGCAGCAGTACCCGCTGCATCGGGAGGAAGAACTTCCCCGGGAACCCGAGATTTCTCCCACGGCCTAAAACCTGAATGCCCAGGGAGGCTCGGCCTCATCAAAGCGTTTTATCCGATGCAGCTTCTCCGGCCGGCGAACGGAGAGGTTTGGGGGCAACCCGGCAGCACCCCGGCAGTGCTCGGCCCGGGTTCCCCGCCGCCCCGTCGGGAGTCAGCCCGCCCCGGGCCCTGCTGTCGAGCTCCAATGTCCCGGGCAGACGGGGAGAGGCTGCCGGAGCAAACGCGTCCCCGGCAGCAAAAGGTTCCCCGTGTCTCCCACTCGTCCCCCGCGAAGGGTGAGCCGGGGCCACGGTGCGGCGCGGGGCGGTCCCGGTCCCGCGTGGTGCCGGCACCTGAAGGCGCCCAACTTTCCGGTGGGGACCGACCCAACTTCATCTCCCCCCTCCCTTTCTCTCTGCCTCCCTCCTCCCCCTCCGGCAGCCGGTGTGTGTCCCCCCCCGGAGCAAATGTCTCCCCTGGCGCCCTCCCGCCTCCCCGGGGCCGCCCCGCCGAGGCGGCGATGCCCGGCCGCGACACTCACTCTGCTGCCGTGCGGAGGGCAGGACGGCGGTCCCCGGGCGAAGCGGGCGGCGGGGCCATTCCCCTCCCCGGGGCGGGCGGAGGGGCGGGCAAGGCTGCTCCCGGCCGAGCGGTGTCCCCCGCAGCCCCCAGCCCCGGGCGCGGGCCGGCGGGGGTGGTGGAGGCGGCTCTGCCCGCGCTCCGTGTGTCTTCCCGGCTGCTGCCGGTGCCGGCTCTGGTCGCTGGCCGGGAGCTGCCGCCGCCGGCAGGCTCTGCCCGCACTGACGTCAGCCCGGCAGCCGCCTATTCACTCCAACCATGGCGGAGAGGAGGAGGAGGAGGGAGAGGGGGAGGGGAGGAGGCGGGGGGAGGGAGGGGGAGAGGAGGAGGACGGGAGGAAGGTGGCGGTGGCGGCGGGGGCTGGTGGCTGGCAGGCTCCGCCGAGCAGAAAGCGTAGCCCCTCCGCCTCACCCCTTAATTACCCGCCGAGGACGGGGCTGCCCGGGGGAGGGGGGCCGTGTACCCCCTCCCTCCCCCCGGTGAGCCCCTCTGCCACCCACTCCCGCGGGGCTGCTGTGGTTTACCTGGCCTCCCCGCCGGGCACCCCCCACTCTGGCCCCGGCTCCGGGGTGCACTTCTCCGGGGGGAGAGCCAGGGCTGGGCTCCCTCTCGCCGCCCGACCCCTTCTCGGCGGTGCCCCCTTCTCTTGGGGAACAGCCCCCAGTCACGGCGGACAGGGAAAGGGCTGCGGCCGCCCCTGCCCTCCGCTGCCCCGGGCACCTCCCAGCGCCCCGCGGCCGCCTCCCCGGCCCCGCACCGCTGTCCAAATGCTGAACTGACCCGCGAGTGTCCGGCACGGCACGGCACGGCACAGCACAGCACGGCATGGCACGGCCCGCCTGCGGCCGTCGGGCAGAGCCGGGGCACGGGCTGTCTCCGGGTCGCAGCCCCGGCCCTGGAAAGGGGGTCCTTCCTGGAGTCTTTCCGGGCCCATCTGTGCCATGCCGTGCCAATGTTCTCCCCGACGGACAGGCCGAGCCCCGGAGCCCGGTTCTCCCCGACAGCCGCAGCGCAGCTGGGACCGGGGCGAGGGCACGCAGGTACCGCCGGAGCGTCCCCACTCCGCTCCCCTCCGCCTCTATCGTCCTCACCGTCTTTACAGAATCACACACACACTGCACCACCTGCAGCCTCTGCTATAAGGCGAAAAAAGCCCTCCCCCAAAAAACACAACCACCACCCCCCCACCCCACCCCAATCCCTCCTGGCACACCTTTACTTCGCTTCCGACCTCTCCTCCTCTTCCTTCCTGCGTTTAACCTGGCTCCTATTTTTTATCTCCGATTCACTCCACCGATGCCCCGGAGCGGCTCTGGGGAGTCTCTCGCCGCCCCGATGAATACACAGGGATCCCCAGACAGGTTTTCTATGTAGGAAAAAATAAACCGATCGAGCCCGAGAAATCTGCAACAGCCGAACATGCCGCCTCGCCTTTATATTCATGTATTTAAATTCCCCCGTTATTTTCCTTTTTGCATCTGCGAGTTGCCACGAAAGGAAATACAACCCCAAACGCCACCGCCAGCAGAAACTGTAGCTCGTTGCCAAATTCCGTCGTATTTTATTTTAAAAGCAATTAACACCATTAAAAAAAAAAAAAAAAAAAAAATGAAAAAAAAGGAAAAAGAGAGGGGGAAAAAACCGCGTCTTCTCCTCTTCCCGGAGAGTGTAAGAAATCCTTTTGCTCACCCAGAGTCGAAAACCTAATGGCATTGTCGTTAAACACGAAAAGGAGAATATTAAGAAATTGCAACACTCCCTCCCGAGCTCTCCCCCCCTCCCAGTTTATTTGCCCTAATAATTAATTCACAAGAGCTTAACTTCGGTGTAACCCCGGCGGTCTTTTCATTAAAAAATCCCCGCGTTTCCTATTGAATTAGCTCTGCTCCATTGTCGCTGAAATGAAGACGCCAAACCAACTTTTACCCTGAGCATTTTCTCACCAGCCCAAAGAAAAGTCTCTCTCCTTTTTCTTTTCTCCGATTTTTTCTTTCTTTCTCTCTCTTTTTTTTTTTTTTTTTTTTTTTTTTTTTTTTTTTAATTCAAGCACCCAGGCGATGGACGTGTCCTGCAATTTAACTACTTTCAAATTCTTTGTTCGGGTCCCACCGGGGCTCTATTGTCACCCTATTGAGAGAGCTTATTGCCAAGTCAAGCCTGAGCGAATTGAGACACGCACGGGAGGAGCCCCGGGGGCTGGGAGCGGGCTCCGTGGGCTGCTCGGCCCGGGGGGACCCCGGCCCAGCCCCGAGGGAGCGGGCAGGGCGCGGGGCAGGGGCTGCCTGCAGCCCCCTGGCCGGGATAACCGGCACCAATCTCCACAGAAACCACAGCCACCAAAGCAACCCGGGCCCCGCAGAGCTCGGCCCGTTGGCTGGGACGGAGCAGCCCCGGGGATGGGCATCCCCCGGGATCGGGCTCCTTTGAACCCTCAAAGCATCCCCCGCAGCAGCGCCTGGGCTGAGGTACCACCGCTGCGGGCGGGAGAGGGACTTACCTCGGATGCCTGTGGTGCCGCCAGCCTCCTTCCCTCGCTGGTTCTCCCTTGATCCCGAAAAGGACGGTCCTCCCCTATTCTCATCCCACCCCCGACCCCTCCACCTCGGAGCCGGCTCCCGCCCGTCTCCCGTCGCCCTCTTCACCGCTCACTTTAGGAGCTACGGGGCTCGCTGCCCGAGTAGAAAAAAAGCGGGATGTTGGAGGATGCTTTTCTTTTCCCTTTCGCTTCTCCCTCTCCCGATTTCC
This sequence comes from Corapipo altera, assembly GCF_003945725.1. Classification (NCBI taxonomy): domain Eukaryota; kingdom Metazoa; phylum Chordata; class Aves; order Passeriformes; family Pipridae; genus Corapipo; species Corapipo altera. The sequence continues at coordinate 6,841,957 of NW_020884889.1, read as the reverse complement.
CCCCAGTCTGGAAAAGGGGGTGCGAGCTGGAATAGGGGGGTGTGAGCTGCACGGAAGGGTTATTTCAGGAGAAAAAAACTGAAAGAGCAGTGCTGGGCACGGATTCTCACGTAAGCCCGTACGTCACCTATAAAAATTGCCCGTTTCTCTCCCGTTTCTTGGCTCCGGGGGGGGCAGCTGAGGTATCTCTGCCTGTGGAGGGAGGGGGTGAAACCCCGATAAAACCGGCATTCCGGTAAAAACGTCCTGCTCCAGCTGGGAGGGGAAGGCAGAGCCGGGGTTGCTGTAGGACAGGGGCCGCTTCTTCCCATGCCCCTCTGTCCCGTGCTGATGTTTGACCGCCTTTTGTTCCCCCCAAAACATCCACCTGGAGCCTTCCTCAGCCTCTCGATTCCGGGGAGACATGGAGGTTTACGGGGTCCAACGCCGATCGCACGTGAGGGCCGCGGCGGGGCGGGGGGAACAGTGCGGCCGTCACATCCCCCTTCCCGCCGCGGTCCTCCTGTTGTGACCGACGGCCTCTCTACCATGTCCCGGGGGAAGAGGAAGCCCTTGACCCCTGGCCCCGGGGGCAACGAGGTTAAACAAAGTCCCACCGCCCCATTATCCGACCGACAGCATCGAGTTCCCGGCGGGGAGTGGGGTCTCCAAGAAGTGGGGGAGAAGTCGCATCTCCCACCTCCCGTCCCTACCCCGACGGGGCGCACCGGGACGGGGATGCTTCCCCGACAGACAGGCAGAAAAACAAAAAGCCTAGGGAAAGAAAAAAAAAAAAAGATTATACACACCACCTTTCGACTTATGCATTGCAGCCATCTCTGCTGAAACGGTGGATTTTTGAGGTTATTTCGGGTTGTTTACGGCGGTGATTTTTTTTAATACAGTGGTGCTATGCCTTTCCGAACCTCTCTCTCTGCTCGTACCCGGGTGAACCATAGGCAGCACTGGCCCGGTCCTGCCTGTGGACAATGCAGCGGAGCTCGTTGTCATCAACCCTCCCCAGGGCACTGCCGCGAGAAGCATTTCGAGGAGAACTAAATTTTTTTTATTTCCGCTTTGGAGAAAGGGGGAATTTTTGTGATACAGCGGGCTTGGATTTTTTTTTTAATTTAGTTTTTCGCGACCACGATAAAAATAAGTAGATAAAAGACCACAAATGAGAGAAATCAGTGTTAATATAATGCAACCGAAGGGAGAACAAGTGCACTGAGGTCCTTCCCCAGAGCCACCCTGTAGCCGGGGGTTCCCAAACCCTTCCTCGCTTCGTCCCAGGGCAGCTCATGGCTTTTCCCTCCTGACCAGAGCACCTGCAGCATTGGAACATCCCTCCCGCCTGCTCTGCACCCCGTGCGCCCCCAAACTCCTGCCGAAGGACCGGGAAACCTTAAGTTCCTGGTATGGAGGTGGCCGAGGAAGGCATACCCTATGGGGCCGGCTCCTGCTAGGCTCAGGCAGCGAGTACCTTCCGCTGCCAGGTGAAATAGGGTGAAGCACAACCCCCCATCGAATCTCAGGCTGGGGGCCAGCAGGTACTTTGGGGTGCGCCGGGGGGCTGTGAGAAGCATTCAAAGCCGCAGAACACAGGATCTCGCTGTGCATGTGTGTATGCGTTTCTCACATCCCACACCGCGCCCATTCTCGCTCTGCCTTTGCAGAGAACGGGGTGCTGCAGTTCCTCACCCTCCTTCTCCCCCAGTCCTGCACCCACAAGGAGAGGGTGGTGTGAAGCTGGAGCACTGGGGAGGAGCCGCACTCCGGGTTTGGAGTTCCGCAGGGGCCGGGAGGGGGCGAAGGGGAGGTCACAGTGCCCGGTGCCCCTGCCCGGTGCCCCGTGGGGAGCGCGGAGCGGGACGGGACCGGAGCGGTGTCCGCGCCCCGACGGCCCCGCGGGGACCGGCCCGGCCCGGCCCGGGCAGCACCGGCGGGGCCGCAGCGCCACCTGGCGGCTCGGCACGGCCCGGCACGGCTCGGCTCGGTCTGGCCCGGCCCGGCACAGCGCCCGGCAACGCCAAGGCCGAGCTGCGCTCTGCCGGGAGATACCTTCCCGGCCGGAACAGTTCCTGCGGGGAGCAGGGAGTCTGCACTCACCTGCTCTGACCTCGGCACCTCCTGTTTCCCTTCGCTCGCAATCTGCACCCCTTTCCTTGCACCCTGAAATGCCTGCCCTGCACGCTCCATCCCATTCCCTGCACTTGTGGCCTTTTCCCCAATCCCAGCATCTCATCCCCTGTACCCTGCATCCATTCCCTACACCTTACATCCCATTCCTTGCAGCCTATATCTCATTCCTTGCAGCCTGCATCCCGTGTCCTGCACTCTGCATCCCATTCCCTGCACTTGTGGCCTTTTCTGTGAACCCTACATCCCACTCCTTGCATCCCACATCCCATTTCTTGCACCCTGCAATCCCTGCCCTGCACCTGTGATCTTTTTCCCAATCCCTGCATCCCATCCCCTGTACCCTGCATCCATTCCCTACACCTTACATCCCATTCCTTGCAGCCTGTGACCTTTTCCATGATTCCTGCACCCCATTCCCTGCACCCTAATCCCATTACCTGCACCTGTGGCCTTTCCCCTGAACTGTGCAACCCATACCCTGGATCCTATTCCTCACACTCCATTCTTTGCACCCTACATCCCATTCCCTGCACACTACATCCCCTTCCCTGTGCCATACATCCATTCCCTGCACCCTACAGCCCATTACCCCACACCCAGTGCTCATCCTTGCCTCTCCAGCAACTGCTCCATCCCCAGTGGCCGAGATGTTCCCACGTACACCCCGTGCCCAGCTCTCACCTCTGGCCCCACAGACTCTGGTCCCCACGCTGTTCCCAGCCCACCCGTGAGGCTCGGGGCTCTTAAGATGACAGGGACCAGGGGGGTGGGTGCTGATCCCATCACCCTGGGGGCGGGGCGGAGGAAATGGATGGAGCTCGTGTGCCCGCGGGACTCATGACAGAGCGCTGCACTCCCATCCCTGCCGAGGGCTGATCCCTGGGGCCGCCCTGCCCGATTCGTGGTCCCAGCAGCCGCCCCCCGCCTTTTTCTGCGCTCCGGTTGAACACAGGAGCAAAACGCTGATCAGTGGGTGTAGTGACCCCGGTACCGGCGGCGCAGCAGCCGCGGGGCCACGGCACGGGGTGGAGGAGCAAAAAAGTCTGCACCACCAGTGCGGTGCTGCCTCACGACCGCGGCAGGACTCGAACCTGCAATCTTCTGATCCGAAGTCAGACGCCTTATCCATTAGGCCACGCGGCCGCCTCCACTCCCGCCTTCCCGCGTGCCCTACTCAGCAAATCCCGGGCGGGCCGGGCCGGGAGCGGGAGGGGGCGGGACGGGACGGGACGTCAGCGCGGCCGGAAGCTGCCGGGAGCGCCCCGGTTTGGATCTGCCCGCCGAGCCAGGCCCGGGAGGCGCGGAGGGGACCAGGTGGGAGCCTGGGCTCAGTTGAGAGGGAAGCATCTGTATGGGGAGCATGGCTGTACAGGGGGCATGGCTGTATAGGCGGTATGGTTGTATTGGGGGTACGGTTGTACAGGGGGTATGGCTGTATAGGGGCACGGCTGTATAGGGGGTACAGTTGTACGGGGGGTACGGTTGTACAGGGGGTGTGGCTGTACTGGGGGTGTGGCTGTACGGGGGTGTGGCTGTATAGGCGGTACGGCTGTATAGGGGGTACAGTTGTACAGGGGGTACGGTTGTACAGGGGGTTTGGCTGTACAGGGGTTATGGCTGTATAGGCGGTACGGCTGTATAGGGGGTACAGTTGTACAGTGGACGTGGCTGTACAGCCGTGCCCGCTGTACAGAGGGGTGCATGGCTGCACAAGGCATTGCTGGGGGGCCTGCAGTGGTGGTCAGTGCCGAGCTCACCCCGCACCGTTTCTCTCCCCGCAGCTCCAGCCGGGGCACACCCTGGAGCGGGGGCGATGAGGCGCCTGCCCTGGAGGCGGTCGGTGAGGGGCTGCAGCCCCCAGCCCCAGCGATGCCCTTCCAGCTCCTCGGCCAGCCGCCCGCTGCCACAGGAGCTGAGCCAGAACACGGGCCAGCGGCGCATGAACCCCCTCAACATCCAGATGCTCTCCAGGACCCTCCACGAGCAGATCTTCCGCGGTGCCCAGGTGTGCTATTCGGCAGCGGACGTGCAGCGCAGCGTGGAGCACCTGCAGCGCCACGACCTGTGGGGCAAGGAGACGTCCACGCTGCCCGACGTGGACCTGCGGCTGCCCCGCATGTACGGGGACAACATCGACGAGCACTTTCGCCTCCTGGCACAGAAGCAGAGCTTGCCCTACCTGGAGGCAGCACACGAGCTGCTGCGGTGTGAGCTGCCCCCACTGCCTGCCCAGTGGGCGTGGCAGCTGGGCTGGACCCGCTACAGCCCTGACGGGCGAGCAGAGCCTGTGGACTTCCCCGAGGAGCGGGCGATGGTGCTGGACGTGGAGGTGTGCGTGGCTGATGGCCACTGCCCGACGCTGGCTGTGGTGGTCTCACCAAACGCCTGGTGAGATGTGGTGCCAGCAGTGATAGGGGAGTCACAGCAGCAGGGGGGACACAGCTTCAGGAGGATGGGGATGCTCCTGAGCGGAGCCTTTTCTTGCAGTTCCACTGGCTTGTAGGGAAAACACAACGAAGCCCCAGAGCATGGTTCTGGCATGTGGGATGTGTGTCCTGGTTAGCAGGTGTAGCACTCCCCAGGGTGTGTCATCTCTCTCCCATGGGTGGGATCCTGCTCAGCATCCCACAGCACAGCAGGTGCTTGTTGTCCCAGGAGCTCCTGCTTTATTTCTTACAGCTGCGTGTCCCCTGCAGGTACTCGTGGTGCAGCAGGCGGCTGCTGGAGCAGCGATACTCCTGGTCCAGCCACCTCACTCTGGCCGACCTCATCCCCATGGAGAGCCCGGCAGGTGCCAGCTGTGCCGGCAAGGAGGACTGGAGGGAGAGAGTGGTGGTGGGGCACAACGTGGCCTTCGACCGGGCATTCATCAAGGAGCAGTACCTTATCCAGGTGAACTGCTGAGCCATTGCTTTATGCCCAGCAGCTGCATTTTCTGACACAGATAACTGTTTGCATTGGCTCCTGGGGTTATTTTGCAGATACTGTCCTGCACAGGCACCTCAGGGTTGTGTTCACTTTGTCCTGCAGAGTAGTTTGAGGTTATATCTCTTTAGAGAGAGATAATCTTGCACCCCATAAGGCTGCTGAAGGCTGCTGGAGGCTGCTGGAGGCTGCAGGTTGGCAGCTGGGAGTGTGGCAGGAGCCTTTGAGCAGCTGACAGCCTGTGCTGGGGATGCTCTTGGCTCTCAAAAGATGAGTGTGGGAGACAAAGCCTTGTCTTGACAAAAGCAGCTTGAACAGAGGACTTGCAGCTTCTTCAGCATTTCCCAAACCCTCTCTTTTCTTCCCCCTGTTGTGTCTCAGGGCTCTAAGATGCGTTTCCTGGACACTATGAGCATGCACATGGCCATCTCGGGGCTGACAGGCTTCCAGCGCAGCCTCTGGATGGCTGCCAAGCATGGCAAGAGGAAAGGGATGCAGCAGGTCAAGGAGCACATGAAGAAAACACGCAGCAAAACGGAGGGGCCAGCGGTGAGTGAGGGAGCTGAGCCACTGGCAGTGGCCTGGGTGGGAGGGGGCTGTGTGCTGCTGTAATGGGACCATTTGCTCCTGTACTGGCAGAATGGGATCTGCTGGAACAGCTTTGCTGAGTGAAGCTCTCCCAGCACCTTCCAGATGAGGTGGCGTTGGTTTAAACTGGAGCAGCAGCATCCTTTATCCCTCCTGATTTCATCCATGGCCGGTCCTTGTCCCACACTGTCTGACCCCCCATTGTCCACAGATGACTTCGTGGGACTGGGTGCATGTCAGCAGCATCAACAACCTGGTGGACGTGCATGCGCTTTACGTCGGGGGGGAGCCGCTGGAGAAGGAGGCACGGGAGATCTTTGTGAAGGGGACCATGGCTGACATCAGGAGTAACTTCCAGGTGCGGGAGGCCATCCCATCACATCCTGACAGTGGAAGCTGGAGATGGGAGCAGGGTGGTAGCAGCTGCTGGGGTAGTTGCTATGACATCCCCAGTGCCTTGCCCTGTGCTGGCAGGGGGGTGGCTTCTTTGCCTGCTCCAACCTGCCACTGTCCCCAGGACCTGATGTCATACTGTGCCCGTGATGTCCAGGCCACCCACGAGGTGTTTCAGGAGCAGCTGCCACTCTTCATGGAGAGGTGAGAGTTGCCAAGCTCTGACTGATGTTGGCCAAGGGGCTGTGGGCTTAGTGGGCAGCAGGAAGGGTCACAATCCCTCTGGGGATGGGATGTGGCTCCTCTTGTCGTTAGGGTGTCCTGAAGCTCTTTTCAGGAGGGATGTCAGACCTCCCCTGTGTAGGGGAGCAGGAATAAACAGCAGCACAGCATGGCTGGAGGAGGTGAGTAGGTCTCCTGAGGCAGCTCAGAGCAGTACAGCTTTGGGGTTGTTGCATAGGGTTGTTTTTATGGCAGCAATTGATGCACAGGGCAGGCAGAAGATACAGGGATCCTTGTGGGTTTAGGTGAAGAGCACTGAGGCTCTTGTGTGAGGCTGGGAAATTCTGGGTGAAGATACATTCACAGTCTGTCATAATCTGGTGCTTCCAGGGACAACCTGCTCCATCAGATGTCTAATTCCTCACTGTTTTGGGCTCTAGGTGTCCCCACCCTGTGACATTTGCAGGGATGCTGGAGATGGGGGTGTCCTACCTGCCGGTCAATGGGAACTGGAAGAGGTACCTGGACGATGCTCAGGGCGTCTACGAGGAGCTGCAGAAGGAGATGAAGAAGTCCCTGATGAACCTGGCCAACGATGCCTGCCAGCTGCTGCACGAACACAGGTACCATGGGCTGGGACTGCAGGTCCTGCTGCTCCCAGGAAGGAGCCCAGATGCTGGATGGTCCTTGGGGGACTGTGGGTGGATGTGAGGGACAGGAGCAAAGCTGTAGTGTGACAGCAGCATGTCATCAGGTACAAGGATGACCCCTGGCTCTGGGATCTCGAGTGGGACACACAGGAGTTTAAACAGAAGAAGAACCCAAAAAAGAAGAAGAAGAAGGATGAGGATGGGAACAGCCAAGCCTCCCCGGCAGCAACGAGTACAGAAGACTCAGCGCAGGAGTGGCAGGAGGGTGAGCACAGGTGATCCCTGGGAACAAGGGATGTTCCAGGGATGCCTTCCCAGGGGTACCAAGAAAAAGGGACAAGGTTTGTCGGTGCTTCAGGGTGAAGCATTGCTGGCCTGTGTCCCCATGCTGGGGCATGTGGTGGGGGGCTGGTTTGAGGTCCCTATTCCCAGAGGAGTGTCATGGAGGGCTCTTTGACAGCCAGTCCTCCTTGTCCCACCAGACCCTGGTCCCCCCGGCGAGGATGAGGAGCTGAAAGTTCCTGCCAGCCAGCTCTGTCTGGAGCGCCTGAAGGAGACAGTCGCACTGCAACCCAAGAGACTCCAGCACCTGCCAGGCCACCCGGGGTGAGTTGGGGACCCTGGGTGTCCCCAGGGCTTGCCCTGTGCTTTCTGACCCATCCCTGCTGCTCCCCAGCTGGTACCGCAAGCTGTGCCCACGCCTGGAGGAGGCGGGGTGGGTGCCCGGACCCAGCCTCATCAGCCTGCAGATGAGGGTGACCCCGAAGCTGATGCGCCTGGCCTGGGACGGTTTCCCTCTCCATTACTCAGACAAGCATGGCTGGGGATACCTGGTGCCAGGACGGCAGGACAATTTGCCAGCAACCTCCTCAGAGACCGATGAGCCTTCCTGCCCATACAGGTGAGAAGGATGTAATAGCTTACTGAGCTGGGGGATGTTCTATGGGAGTATTTGGGAGCTCCCTGGGGCTCTGCCCAGATGGTGCTCCAGAGCTTCAGGCCCCATTGTGGTTGTGTGAGCCCTGTCTTCTCCTCTGCCAGGGTGATCGAGAACCTGTACAAGCAGTACTGCCTGGAGAAAGGCAAGGAGCAGCCCCCGGGGCTGGAGGCTGCCATGGAGGATGAGCTGCTGGTGATGGACGGCAGCACGATGTGGCAGAAGGTGAAGGAAGGGATGGAGGGTCCCTCGGGAGTGAGGCTTGGGGCTGTGCTTTTTCCTCTGTGCGTGTGAAAACCAGCCCTGTGTACAGCTCCAGGCCCTGCAAGTAAAAAATTCCCTATAATAAGGGTTACTGGATAATTGGTGTTTGACCTGGCCTCCCCTATGGTCCCTCTATGCCTCAGGTGGAGGAGCTGAGCCGTGTGGAAGTGGATGCAGAGGAGAAAATGGGCAGGGTGGACCAGAGCCTGGTGCAGGTACGGGGGGTTCCTGTGGGATGGGGTGGTGGATTGGTCCCTCTTTCCTTGATTTCCCCCTCCAGCCATGCCTGAAGGTGTTCCTGGCATCACCTCACATTGCTGGTCACAGGAGGAGGTGGATGAGTTGTGCGACAGGCTGGAGATGAGCCAGCCCTTGTACCACCATGGCAACGGTCCCTACAACGATGTCAACATCCCTGGGTGTTGGTTCTTCAAGCTGCCTCACAAGGCAAGTTGGGGCTCCTGGGGTTCTTCCTGTCACTCTAGTGCTGCAGCACTCCTGGGACCCACGTGATCTCATCCCATGGGATTGGGTGGTGGAAACGCGTGTCTGTAGCTGGCACAGGAGAATGCACAGAGCTTTATTGTTGTGGAGTGGTGGTGACTGAGCCCTGACACCTCTTTTCCTGCTAAAGGACGGAAATGAAAACAATGTGGGAAGCCCTTTTGCCAAGGATTTCCTGCCCCAGATGGAGGACGGCACCCTGCGGGCTGCTGTGGGCCGCACCCACGGGACCAGAGCCCTTGAGATTAACAAAATGATCTCATTTTGGAGGAATGCTCACAAGCGGATCAGGTGAGCAGCTGCTTTCACCTTGACATCCCTGTGGGTGGAGGCTGCTTTGTGACCAGGGGAGTTCGTATGGGTGCATGGGGGGCTCAGCATCTCACCTGCCTTGTGTCTTCCCAGTTCCCAGGTAGTGGTGTGGCTGAAGAAGGGAGAACTGCCTCGTGTGGTGACCAGGTACGGGGAGGAACGCCCCAAATCTGGACTGTTGTTCCCTCTACCCCGTACCAGGAGGGCTCTCACAGGATGGTGCTCACCCTCATTTCTCTCCCAGGCATCCTGACTATAACGAGGAGGACAATTACGGAGCCATCCTGCCGCAGGTGGTGACCGCAGGCACCATCACCCGCCGGGCGGTGGAGCCCACCTGGCTGACAGCCAGCAATGCCCGGGTATGGCCCTGCTTGGATCCTTATGGGGTGTTTTGAGGTGCCCTCTGTGTGTTTTGGACTGGTGGGAGCTGCCTGTGTTGGAAATAGGAGTTGGGGATGGATGCTGGGATTTGAGGTGGCAGGACCAGTGCTGGGGCCCTTCTCTTGCTGATGTGCTGTGAGCTGGGGAGAGGGGAAGGAGTGAGCAGAGGGTCTGGGGCTTCAGGTTTCGGTGGAAGGAGAAGAAAACAGCAAAGTGCCTGTTTCTGTCCTTCCTCAAGCTCCCCTTCTTTTGTGCTGGAGGGACTGACCAAGTGGGTGATGCCCCATATGTGTGTTAAACCTGGTTTTGACTGAGAGCAAAACTGAGGGGCATGAAGATTACTGTGCCAGCACATTGCAGCTGTGGGAGGAAGGTTGTGCCGGGGAGGAGGAGAGGGCTGTGCTGAGCTGCATATTGTGTCCTGCAGGCCGACCGGGTGGGCAGCGAGCTGAAAGCCATGGTCCAGGTGCCACCTGGCTACTCCCTGGTGGGCGCAGATGTGGATTCCCAGGAGCTCTGGATAGCTGCTGTCCTCGGCGAGGCGCACTTCGCCGGCATGCACGGTGAGCCGGGGCTGCGCCACAGGGGAGGGAGCGTGTTTGCTGGGTAGTGGGGTGACCTCCCAGTCCTGATCCCGTTTGATGTCCAACCTCTGCTTCCCTCCCACAGGCTGCACTGCCTTTGGCTGGATGACCCTGCAGGGCAAGAAGAGCAATGCGACAGACCTGCACAGCAAGACGGCTGCCACGGTGGGGATCAGCCGGGAGCACGCCAAGGTCTTCAACTACGGGCGCATCTACGGGGCCGGGCAGCCCTTCGCCGAGCGGCTGCTGATGCAGTTCAACCACCGGCTGACGCAGCAGCAGGCGCGTGAGAAGGCCCAGCAGATGTACGCGGTCACCAAGGGCATCCGCAGGTGGGTGCTCCCGGGCTGAGCAGGGACAGGGATGGTGGCAGTGTCCCACAGGAGCTGGGTTACTCGCTCTTCCCTCCAGGTTTCATCTGTCCGAGGAGGGGGAGTGGCTGGTGAGGCAGCTGGACCTGGCTGTGGACAGGGCGGAGGACGGATCGGTGTCAGCCCAGGATGTCCAGCGACTCCAGAGAGAAGCCATGAAAAGGTGAGATGGTCTGAGCCTGTGTGGCTCTGTGGCATCCATCAGGATGTGAGGCAGAGGGAGCTGCAGCCCGACAGGCAGGGGGCAGAGAAGGGAAATGGGGCTGGATAGTCTTGGTGCTCTCTGCTCCTCCAGGGCCAGGGGATTTTGATCTGGGGGGGCTCTCAATTTCACCCACTCTCCCAGTGAACAATTAGCAGGATCTCATCCAGCTGCCTCAAGCCAGGAGGGAGTGTTTGAGGTTATCAAGCAGGGACCTGCAGCCTCCTCCCACACTTCCAGCAACCCTTCTCTCTGCTGCACAGGTCCCGGAAGAGGGGTAAGTGGAATGTGGTGGGGCACCGAGTGTGGGCTGGAGGCACCGAGTCAGAGATGTTCAACAAGCTGGAGAGCATCGCCCTATCCCCCACCCCACAGACCCCGGTGCTGGGCTGTCACATCAGCAGGGCCCTGGAGCCTGCCGTGGTCAAGGGGGAGGTAAGGATGCAGCTCTGGGCTGCCGAGCGTTGGGCTTTCCTCATCTCCAAGATGGCAATTCTGTGCTCAGCCCTTCTTAGGTGCTGGAGACCCAGTAGGCTCTTGTAGCCATTCAGGAAACCCGTTGTCCCTTTATCTCCGTGGGATCAAGAAAACCCAACACCCTGAATTTAACAGATTTCTCACAGGAGCTGTCCTGTAGGGGGGACCATACCCTGGACCCAGTGCTCTCTTACTATCCATCTCTGTTTCCTTTCACCAGTTTCTGACCAGCAGAGTGAACTGGGTGGTGCAGAGCTCAGCTGTTGACTACCTGCACCTCATGTTGGTCGCCATGAAGTGGCTCTTCGAGGAGTTTGACATCAAGGGGCGCTTCTGCATCAGCATCCACGACGAGGTGCGTTACCTGGTCCAGCAGCAAGACCGCTACCGGGCAGCCCTGGCCCTGCAGATCACCAACCTCCTCACAAGGTGAGACCTGACAGCTGTGGTGTCTCCTGGGGAGGAGCAGAAGTGCCTCTGGGGTGAGACAGGCAAGTTAAAGGGGCTGGGGTTGGCTTTGCCTACAGCAAACTGGTGCAGAGCAGTTTTCTTCTGCTCAGGGCAAGTTAACAGCACTGGAGGCTGCAGTTCCTTCATGCGTGACTTAAGGTGGCTGTAAATAGACCTCGGCTTTGATTTCCAGGGATAATATGCTGGCAAGAGGGGGATATCATCAGCTTTTGGCTCCTTCAGAGATGAGGCCATTCACTGTGCTCTGTTGGGATGGGAACACATCGCCTCCTGCTCCCTTCAGGTCTGCAGCCATCCTGTGGCAGCAGCCCTTGGGCTTGGCTGAGCAACTGGGAGCCTGAAACTGTCCCATCCCTCATTCCCTGCTCCCTTCAGGGGAGAGCAGGGGACGCAGCTTGTCTCTGCAGTCCCACTGCTTCCCTGCCCCATGCAAAACTAAGCTCAGCCTAGAAAGCTCCTGACCTCAAAGGGTTCCTGTTGATCCGGCTTGCGGCACAGCCAGCTTTGCCAAATCCCCTTCCCAGCACCGTGGGGTTATTTGGTGACACAGGAGCCATCCAAGGCTGAGCTGTTTTCTCCCGTGCGGAGGCAGGGACACCACAAACAGCCTTTCTGTGCCAGTGCAGCAGACACAGCGGGACGACACCCTGACGTTCCTGCCTTTGTGCCAGCTCCTGCAAGCACAGGGCTTCCTGCTGGGAAAATCCAGCATCTGCTCTGCCTGCCTGGGAGGATTAGCCAGCAGTGAAGGGCTGGTTTCTTCCTTTCTCCTGAGGAGGCTCCGCTACTTCTGAGGAGGGACTGTTACTCTGTTCTTCCCACACCCACTTTAGCAATATTTGACCCTCCTGCTACCCGGGACTTAAAAAGTACCTTGTCCCCCACCTGCTGAGCGATGTGGGTGCAGAGTGACCTGTGAGGGGTGGCTGGCCACTTTGGTGAATCTGTGGCTGATTGGAACTGGGTGTGACAAGGCCAAGAGTTGATGTCCAGCAGTGTCCCACCTGCTGTCTTGTTCTCCCAGGTGCATGTTTGCCTACAAACTGGGCCTCCAGGATCTGCCACAGTCAGTGGCTTTCTTCAGTGCGGTGGATATTGACCAGTGCCTAAGGAAAGAGGTGACCATGAACTGTGTGACGCCCTCAAATCCAATGGGCATGGAGAAGTATGGCATCCCTCAAGGTGAGCATGTCTGTGCAAGCTACGCCCTGTAATCCCCTCTGCATGGGCATCCCCAGCTTAGGCAGAGCACTTGGCCTAAGCAGTCACTCCCTGAGGGCTTCTCTGTTCGGCAGAGGCACCTCATGAGCCCCTTGCTTCCTGACCCATCATCTGACCTGAAGGGCAACCAGCATGCTGGAGCCTGCCCCTCTTTCCTTTCTCAGTCCCCAGGCAGTTTGTGCTGCTCCTTCCAAGTATTTCTCACAGTGATGAGGCAGGCCTGGCTCTCCCAGGGATGTGTCCAGTTCTCTCTGCACATTTGCTTTGTGCCCCTTGGAGGAGCCCTCCTGTGCACTTCTAACACAACCCAAGGTTTAATTGCTCCCTCTCTGAAGGGAGGTGCTTCAACAACCATGTCTGTTTTGCCCTGCAGAGCCAAATTTTTCCAGCCTTCATCTCTTTCTCTTCTTCCTTGCTCTCCCTTAGCCCAACGCAGCTCTGTTCAGAGAACTGCTTTGGCATTGCTGGGTGCTTCCTCAACAGTCCTAAGGCCTAGAGTAATCCCTGCCTGCACTCAATGTACCCTCTAACTGCTCAAGCAAACGAGTAACTCTTGTCTTGGAAAGCATCTCCTCCTTGCTGTGCAGCAGCTTTTCCCAGATAAAGGACAAACCTGCCCTCAGATTTGTTCTCTCAGTCATTGCACACATCAGCCACTCCACCCTTGGGTAACCTTTATTAGGAGTCTTACAGGCAAAAGGTGCTTTTAGAAACAGGATTTGTGCTCTGTGGGCAAAAAGGGCACTTGTGTTCTCACCAAGAACAAGGCAAATTAAACAAGTGCATCGCAATCAGGGTCAGCAAAAACAAAACAGCAAAAACATAATGGCATAACCAGCCTGGGCAGAGGAAGCTGTGGCCTCTCACTGCTCAGGAGCTGCACGTGGCAGCTTCAACTCCAAGGTGGAACAGCTTGTGTTCCCAGCTTCCTACTGGTGCTGGTTCTTGTGTTCTCACCACCACCCAAAACAGAAGTTTGAATAAATTTAAGGCTTTCTGTGCTACACGCTCTGAACTAAAGCAAACCACGGCTATCGCTGTCTTATGCTGCAGAGTCTGAGCGTACTGCAGGGAACTGACTGTCCCCTTGTCTTCCAGGGGAAGCACTGGATATATATCAGATAATTGAAATAACCAAAGGTTCGCTGGAGAAGAAGTGATGACGCTAGAGTGCCAGAAGGACAGTTGTCCAGACTGCGTGCCAGAGCCTCGCTGTCCTTTAAGGAGGTCTTTTGGCAGGGACTGATCCCAGTCACTCCGTTTCCCTTTTGCTGTAAGAAGGGATGTTCCTGGGGAAGAAGATTTTGGTAGCAGCATATTTGAATAGCAGAGGCACTTCTGAGGGCAGTGGCCACCTGTAAAACCTGAGACAGGGGCCAGAGTCGCTGCTTGCACTCCCGTGGGCACAAAGGAAGAAGGCATAAGTATTTGACAAGAGAAACAATAAACCATCATCTCCATACATGCAGCTCTCCAAGACCAAGGCGAATCCACCACGGAACAGGCACTGTGGGAGGAGGCAGCAGCAGCAGCAGCCCTGGTTTATTTTTTTCGCCGTCTCTTCTTTTTGGGTTCCTGGTTCTCATCTGTCTGCTCTGCTGCGCTGCTCTGGAGAGGGGAAGGGAGAGAGTAGCAGTACAGACTGTGATTGGTTTTGTGTGATTAGTCTAGGGAATGTTTATCTAAAGCAAGAAACCAGATGTGCTGAAAAGGATTTAGCTCTTTTTTTTTCTCCCTAACTAAATGACATGAATATGGGACTTCTGTCACCCACTGAGACTTCCCCTGTGGGCCAACCCCCCTCTCCAATTCATGCTGGAACTTAGATCACAGGCTACCAGTGGCACAGGACAGGGACTGTGTCATGTGTTTTGGCTTATTGAAACACTCAGGAAAATATGGACAGATGCACCAATAAAAACCTGGACAATCAGCAAACAGCTTATTTTTCTTATCCAGCACAGGTTATGCTGCCTTCACCAGCACTATCTAGTAGAGATGGGTCTGAGGAGAATGATGCCTTGCAGAGTTTGCCCTGCCAGGTCTTTATCTACGTAAGTTAACCTGGATGCAAAACCACTTTGCATCATGCTGCAAAGGCCCGGTCCTGGCCAGGCAGGAGGTCCTCAGGGGTAACACTGATAGACCTCTCTGCTTGCTGAGGCAAAGAACAAGGCCTTAAGAGCAGTTTCACTTCCCTAAGACCAGGAACACAGAAAGTAAAGGCCACTCAAGGCAGAGGGCAGGGGTATAGGGGTTGACCAGAGTAACTGTTCACTCCTTCCTATTAGCTGAGTATTAAAGTGAGAGCTAACCCAGGGAAGACAGGCTGTCCTAATTTCACACATGCCTGCACAACTCACAAGTACAGTTGGCCTCTAAAGAGAGGGAAACCTATCAGCAGCTAAATGAATGCTGACCTGGTCATTGTGTGGCTCATTCTCAGCATCCTCAGTGTTGTGCTCCTGCAGGGCACTGTCCAGCATGGATGCGTTGATGCGGAAGTCCCGGGAGGTGCTTAACTTCATGTACTGCATCAGGTTCACCTGCAGCAACCAAGGTGAAACCAGGGGGAGAAGACATTAAGCCATTAGCATCTTACTTTAGTTCTCTACCTTGCCTAGTCTCTTGCACAGCACTGGGACTGAGTCCATCACAGTAATAATGCAGGACTCAAGCAAAAGGCAGGTGAAAAAGCACCCACTCCCATGTGATCCAGTGGCCCATTTAGGTGTTCCTAAAAGCCAAGTGATTGCCAGTTACTCTCACTGTCATGTAGTACCCCATTGTGGTACATTTCATGACACAGACGGGTAGAGAAGGGTGAGGAAAGCTGGCCTGAGGTGTGCATGCTCCTCCTCCACCAGAAACCACACACTGTAAGGTCACAGGCAGGATTGACATTGACATGGGCTGGTATCAGTATGGTAGCAATTCAGAAGTGCTGGGCCAGGAGTGTGGGCAAGGGCTGAAAAGTCCTTACACCTTTCTAATTTGAGCATTATTAAAGGTGGACCAGCTATAGCTCTCCACCATGCCCTCGATCCCACTGTTCCACCGAGTTGAGGTCACAGAAGAGCTCTGCTTTACATTACCTTTGACTTCTTGGAGAGATGGATAAGGAACTTCTCATACTGCTCTATTGCAAAAATCAGGTTTGGGATTGGTTTGGTCTCTCGAAGCACTTTGGCCTGAAATGCAGAGAGGAGTGTGATGGGTCAGATTTAGAAGGGAACAATGGTGTTGTAGCATGACATGAAGACCATGACGTTCCCAGTTTAGACAAGTGTCTTCAGTAGCCTTACTCCTTATCAGTCCTGCCCCAGCAAGCCTTGCCAGCTTTGCTACTAGTTTTAAATTGACTCCCAGGATGGTTCTGCAGTGAGGCTCTCCTATGTGTTGCTCTGTACTCTGCCTGCAGTCCAGAGCCCTTGATATCCCTGACAGCAATGGGAGCAGCAGTTCCTCTGCTCCAGCTCTCCCAAGGCATCACAAGCACAGGCTGTCCAGGCAAGGAGCACGCTGACGTTTCACCACATTGTTGTCCTGTTTATTTACCACTACTGGTATTTGTTCCCCATGGTGACAGAGTGGTAAAGGATATGCAGCATTTCAGCCCGTTTCCATACACTCAGGGAAGAGCTGGGAAGATCATGCTTGTGGCTTTTAAACCCTTAACATCACAGGAATGTCTGGGACAGCTGATGAGATGGAGAAGATGCTGTCTGGGAGCACAAACAAAGGACATCAAGGACCAGGAACCTGCCAGCCTGCTCACTTGCTCCCAACCAAATAATCCAGTCATTTTCAACTGCTTTACTTTAGTGGAATCCATTCCTTCATCTTTAAATGTACTGATAAAATTAAGAAACACTTAAAGAGAATGCAATAGTGGTTCAAATAAATTAGCCCATATCTGTAATTTCATAGCTTACCCCAAATGTTAAAAATATCATAGAACACAAGACTATCCAGATTGACCTTTCCTTCATGTCTGTGAGCTTTTAGGCTGCATTTAGTGAAGGTGGCTTTTTCGTTGTGGTTTTTTGGTTGTATTTTGGTTTTGCTTTTTTAGACTTCTCTGAAGTTACAGTAGATTAAATTTGATTTTTACTTAAAGGCCCAAATGACAGTTTGTCCCTGGTGATCTGTGAGAAGCCAACAGGTAACACAAGCCTCGAGGTATGATTCCAAGTTCAACTACAGCCCATGTTCTGACAGAGCGAGTCAGTCTCTTACCATGACTGTGGAGACTGCAGCAGCTTCATCCTCTTTCTTCTTCTTTTTCTTCTCTTCCGTAAAGCTTAAGCTCTCACTGTGGATGTTCTGAAAGAGGATGCCAAAAGATGTGTCATTACAGGGTTAGCAGGGAAGAAAGGCCAGCTCAGTAAAGCCAGAGAAGTCCTTGCTCTGGTCAGCTAACAGCATTACCAGCTACATGACAGAAAGGCAGTGATACAAGAATGGAATTCAGGGTAAACACCAAAAAAAACCAAGGAAAGAAAAACTAATTTTGTAATTTATACATTCTGAAATATGCATGTGTGAGAAGTCCTCAGCAGTGACAGCTCTGCACACCACGACACCTTCCCCAATATGTTGTTCAATTCCTGTGGTCCTCACACAAGTACCCAGCTCCTCTCCAGGCAGATAAATCCCAGCTTCAGCACTGCAGTCTTTGGCACCCACATTACTTCACACTGTGATGACTGCAGTGTTGTTGACCTTTATTTGCCATTGTGGTTAACAGCAGTATTAATCTCATCCAAAAAAACCCACATGAACACAGGGGAAAAAAAAAAAACCCAACTGAAAACCAGCTCCTTCCCTGCTCAAGCAGAAATCAGCATGCTCAGTCCCAGTGGTGCTGAAATGTCTTATACTATTATTTGACATAGTAAAGCTTGAACTACAAGAAACTCAACTCATGTCAGGAAGATTAATAATCCCCAAAGGTGCCCATGTGCTGCAGTTGATACACCACTCAGCATGAGATAGACTGACTGTGATTTTGCCAGTTAATTTAGGCCTTACCTGTACATAAGTAATGAATGAGTAACACTGTGGGGTCAAATGGGAACCTGAAAGCTTCACCTGCAAAGGAGCAGAGAGGTTGGTGTTACTCCTAACTCGAGGCAAGGAGCCATTTCCTCCAGCAGTTTGCTCACACTCACCAGCTTTTCCAGCCTTCCTGGAATCGTATTCGAGGTGCTGCGGCAAGCTTGGATATACTGCAAGAAAAACATGAGTTTCTTCTAGGTATGCTGTTCTCATCCTGTATCCAGGCAGAGCTCAAAGCAGCTCATCCAACAGCGCAGTGGGGAGGGCAGGATTTGCAACAACTATCCCCCACAGTGGTTTGCTATATCACATGTCTGCATTCCAGAGCTGTGAGAGAAGAGCTCTGGGGCATTCACCACCTTGTCTCAAAGGAGCTCCACTGGCCTCCTTTCATGGCCCTGTTCCCTCAGGTCCTGCCTCAGGCCTTTAATGGGAATGAGTGGCAAGGGTAGGATTGACGAGTACCGTGAGAACACTGTTAGTGCTGTTCACTCTGGCACAGACCTGCACAAAGGAACCCACAAAATATACTGGAAAAAGCCACTCCAAGCCATGGAAAGCCAAGCTGAGCTGGAGAGAAGCTTCCCCTTATCTCCACTGGTACAACTATCACTGCTCAGAAAGGTCACGAAATTGAGGGCATGAAAGCCAACAGAATAAGGGCTCAGCTCCTGCAAGAGATCAACAGCCCAGTTCTGAGCGTAGCTGCTGAGGTCACTGTGAGCTTGCTGCAGCAGATGGGAAGAAAGCTTTTAGCTCATAGCCAGCTCACTGTCAGAGGAGCACACTCACATGTTTGATGAGGGAGGTGAGAACTGTGTATGTCTTGCTGAGGCTTCTCAGCAGTGTGTCCACACAGCTCCCTGCTGGGAGTGCAGTCTGCACCAGCTCATGATAGACTGTCAGCAGAGTTCCCAGCTGCAGAATTACACCTTTCTCCAGAGCCTGGGTTTGGTTTGATGGCTGAGAAGGGTCTTCTAGAAGAAAGAGATGAATACTTGGTGAATGTGTGTCTAATGAATCCTTTTGTGCAGGTGGGAGGCACAAAAGACCATCTTTGTGTCCAATGCACAAAGCACCCATGTGGCACAGGGAAAATAATCACTGGAAGGATTTTGTGACAACGCCCTTATCTTACATTGTTCATGTAGAATCAGCTTGAGGGAGAGTTTAACCTGCCCTCAGATGATGCTGTCTTAAAATCCCAAGATACCTTTTTGGCTCTCTGTCTTCATCTGGTTTTGACAAAACGTGTAACATTAATAATTGGACTTTTATTACCTGATGTGTTGGACCCCAGACTGGTGAGTTTCTTGATAAGCCAATCCACCTCTTCAAGGACCTTATCCACCTGACCCAGAACCAGCAGCTAAGACAGAAACACCAATAACAAAACAGGTTTTTGGAGGAGTTTGGCACAACGGGAACATGCAAGCTGTTTGTCACACCGTATCCCTGGACTCTACATTTGTTCCACACACACTATTTTGACTCACACAGACAGTGGGGGCTGCAGTCTTGGCATTCACTATGGCAAAATGGCACCGACTCTCCACTTCTATGTCCTGGCCAGAGGAGAGAAAACAAATTCTGGTGAATAAAACTCCAGCTGCTGTCACACAGTTTACACCAGAGATGCACTCAATTCTGCCCTGACAGCACTATCTGATGAAGGGCTAGGCTGCTTCTGCATCACACCTGATCTATGTCTCCCAGGCAAGCGTGGATGTCTTGTGCAAGTTCCCGCAGGAGACTGACCGGGCTCTTGTAGAGAACGTGGACACTGAAAAGCAGGGACAGCAAACCCTTGCAGCAAGAGATATCCTCTGTGGGGAACAGAAAACAACACATTATCAGTTGCAGAGGTCCTCCAGCTACTTAGGAACACCAGACATCCAGTGAGGGGAAGTCTCAGATTCAGTGCAGATTTAACCAAAATGATCCACAGTAGGTTAAAATCCCATCAAAATACTGCAGGTACAGCAGCAGAGTTCAAAATATCAGGCATCACATGTAATAGTGCAAGGGGAAGTGTGGCTCACTGGAGCCCTCGGCTCACAGAAAAATTGTGACCAAAAACACTGAGGAAGTGCAATACAAACTCTGACTAGAATACTATCTTTCCAGAGTATTTGAGCCTAAATAACAAGGGAGAAAATTCAGGTGAATGGCTTCCTTTTCTTCAGCAACACTAATAGTTTTAGTTCTTTCTCTAAGATTCGTGCTAATAACCACAATGTCATGGCAATCTGCCACAGAATGGGACCTGAATGTATCTTAAAGAGGTAAAACCAGGACAGACAACAGCAGAGCATCTAAGGGTCTAATATCAGACCTGACACATCACATCTAAACATGCTCCCCAAGCTTACTTACCGAGAGTATTTTCTTTGCAAACTTTGACTGTCCAAGTCAGGAATTGAAGGAACTAGAGAAAAAGAGAAAAGATATCCCAACTTCGAAACAGAATTCAAAGCACAATACTACTACTACTACTACTACTACTACTACTAGTAATAATAAAAATTCAAGACAATGAATCACAGCAAAGGAAGATGAGTGAAGTCCCCTCCTGGCAGAAGGCACCCAGCTGTGCTCTATGAAGTTCCACAACAGACACTTAAACTACCAACAAGTGAAAAGCTGAGATCCAGGATGGGAATGGCAATACATTCCCCTGGACAAAGTAACAGCTCCATTTAATTTAAGGTAAATGATGACTCCAGACTTTTGGCACACTTAGTGCAGTTCCTAGCTTGTAAAATTCGGGCACTTTAGAAAATGACTCCTTGCATGGAAGGAATTAGGCACTCAGCCAGTTTGGACTGGACACAAGTCTGCTGGCCTTTTTTGCCTCTATTCCCATGTGGAGACAATACTACAACTAGGCTCTGTTAGGAGTCCCTGCTCAGGCAAACAAATCACTCAGGTGCCCAAAGCCACGATCAGAAGGTGCAGCAGTGGGATGAGAAGAAAACTTGCTCTTAACTGTCCTTGCAGGAGTGTGACAGCAGAACCCTTGAGAACGTAACAAAACTGTTCTTTCGACACACGTGCCTGCAGATCCCAACCCAACCTGATAATCTCCTTCCCACACCTGCAGCTACAACATCCATCCCTGCCACCACATGAAGGCTGTGAAGTACCTGCTGCGAGGCCGGATCCAGGAGTTTGGACAATGTGGAGAGAACTGTGATGAGTGACTGCGTTTCCTTGGCATTGAAGTCATCCTCAGCACTGCTGAGCTGGTTCACCAGGGACCTCTGGTCACAGGAAGGAAAACAGTCCCTGAGTGTGCATATGTGTTGGAGAAGCAAATAACCAGAAGCTGCAGCAGATAAAGGGATCAGCAGCAAGGAGAATAACAGAGTATAAAAAGAGGAGTCTTCTAAAGAGCAGGTGCTGCTTTTTGTTAGGAGTGCTTACACAGAGGCTGCTTATGACTCAGTATGACTTTTACAATACTCAGATAAGTTTATGCTGCACTGAAGAACCTATAGTTCTGTAAATACACAAGCACTTCCATCCAGCTCTGCACAGCACCCTGAAAAAGCTTTTCTTAGGGATCAGAAACTTTTCTGTACTGGTAATGAATCAGTGCTACAGTTGCTATCACATACTCAACCCTGTGGTCAAGCAAAAGAGAGTTAGCAGTGCTTTCTGCCAGGATTCCAAGTGCTTTGGAACACTTGCAGCACACAGTGGTACTTACCTGAAACTGTCGGATCTGGAAGGTAGCTTTCTCCGTGACATTAATATCCGTTTCTTCTGCGTCACCATCAGTAATATCTGGCAGAGACAGAGAGGTGCAGAAAAAAAGCTAAATGCCAAGAGCAGAATACAGGATTTATTTCCAAAAGTGGGAAAGACTGCAACTGCTCACAGCTAGAGGAGGAATACAGACTGCAGAACCGTGGTGAGCGGGGAAATGTGTTAAAGGCAAACTTCACATAGATGAATGCTATATCAGACCCCAAGTATCCTCTGCTGACAGACTTAGAGCTCTATAAAAGCAGGTAAAGATATCTCTGGAATTTGTGTCTGGTGTGAAAAATCAATGCTATGAAGCCCACCTTATTACTGACAGACAAGGACCAGACCCCTCTCTCCCTTGTTATGGATAAAGGCTGCTAAGTCCCTACCTGCCCACACATGGGCTGGAACATGGAGGTCAGAAACCAGAGCAGAACTGTACTGTGTGCCTACCCAGGGCTTGCAGAAACTGGGGGATCCTGGCAGTGTACAGGATCTGCACTGTGTTGAAGATCCGCAGCAAACCTTCCAGGCACAGGAGTGAAATGCTTTTTCCCTTCTTCTTCCCTGATTCTTCAACAACAGTGGGAATTGAAGTGTACCTCCAAAGCAGAACCCTGTGGGATGAGAGATGAGATTTAGTCCAGTAAAGCTGGATGCACAGGGCAAGAACTAGATTCTACTCTTAGGATTGTATTTTTAATATAACTGAATTGGAAGGTCTTTTTCAACAGGAAAGTGGTGGGAGAAGAGATCTAGTTTTAAGATTTTATTTCAATGTCAGCAAAACAGCTACTGCATTCTTCCTGCACAGTTAAATAATTTAATTCTTTCCGGGTGCCAAGGGACCTTCCAATCCCATTTCAAGTCCATCTTTATACACTCATTTCTTCCATCCAGCTTTCTTTCTTTCTCAGACTACCCAAACCCTGACCACTGGTATCAAATCTGCCAGTGACAAAAAGAGCTTTTCTTTTGGCAGTTTGGATCTATGAAATGTCAGAATTCACTACAGGGCTGTCTATAAATAAAACCAGAGATGTAAAGGCAGGCAAAATAAAAAGCTGTGAGGAAAGCAAAATTGTTTGGCCCAAAGGAGACTTTTCTATTTGTAGGCAAACATCTTTTTCCTGCTCCCCTAAGACCACTTCTTCCCTTTTTTGTTCCCTCTCCTTTCTTCTCATTAGTTCTGTCGCCTGCACAGATGATCTTATTCTATTTCAATGTCCAATCACGCAAAACATGTAGCTCACATGTAGTCCTAATGACTGCAACAAAAATAGCCTCTATTATTTGGGGCGAGACACAAAACCGGCATTATGCATGGCAGGGGTAATTTGCATTTTGTGCTCTCTGCTGACTGGGCTCTGAAAAGACCCCATGCAGATATGACCTAGATTCCAAAAGACATTTACATGGTTCACATTCTTGGATTTCCAAAGGATTAGATGCATGAATGTCTTCCAGCATCTTGCAGAAGTCCTACAAAAAAATGTTTTCTAAAGCTTGTGTCCCTCACACATCTGTTTTGTACTGTAGCTCGAAGTGAATTTAAACTTCACTGCATTCCAGAGGCCTCAAGAATTCAGCCTGTAATCATACTACCTTCTCTGTGACAATGAGTGATGAGCCAAAAGTCAGAGAGGGGCCGAAAATGAGAGTTTGATGGTGTTTGGTTCTTCTAGGCCAAGTACCATTATTAGAGCTGTATCACTCACTCTGGCACAGAAACCGTAGTGCCTCCACTTGATTTCTCAGGAGCAAAGAAAGGCAATGACCTCAACCCGGGAACAATAACTGTTTGAAACAGTTATGGACTGCATTCTTCTTTCAAAACCCTGAGAATCGAAAATCCCCAAAATGCATTGCTGATGTCTCCACCTGCCACAGTGACTCACTGCGTGATTTTGCAGAGGTTCTGAAACATCTTCTCCAGATTTTGTCCGTCTGGTCCATCAGTTTGTCCCGTCTCCTCCAGCTGCTGCACCTTCTGCAGAGCTACACTGACAGCATAGCGCAGGAACTCTGTGCTGGAGCGCAGAACTGCCAGGCTCTCCTCATGGCTTTGGGCATTGTCCCTGAGGAACCAAGAGCTCTGTCAGAGAATTGAAGATGCACAATAAAAGCTCAGGAATGGCCTACGAGATTCAAAATCCAAATATCTGGATTCACAAATATTTACAAATAAAATCATTGGCTGAACTCAGGGTGGAAGGTGTGCTTTGGTAGCTTGTAGTGAACACTTGGAGGGCACAGTTCCACCAGCCTTTCCAAATACACTAACAGACATGGTTTGAATTGATGTCTGGCTCTGCTCCACAGAGGGCTGGACACTTTCTCACCTGAATAGAGCTGTGAGCAGAGTGGATACAAAACCCATGGACAGGAAGCTCCGTGCCGTTTTGTTGCCCAAGGCAGATTTGTTCTTTCCAGCTTTCTCCTTCAGGATTTCAGAGAGTTTGTTGTAACATGTAAACAGGCCTAGGACATCCTCAAACTTGTTTTTACTGCAATGAAGTAGTAGAAAGCATTAATAGAGAAAATGCAGTCTTGGAGTTTCCCATTTAAAGCTTCAGTTGCCAAATTAAACAATGACACTCCCTAAATGATGAAACAGTGATATATGACATCTTCCCACCTCCCTAACAGTGTATACCTCATCCATTCCTCCTCGACCTGTTCTTCTACAAAATGTCAGATCCCATCTCCCACATTACATGACATTCAAAAGGAAAACACTCCCCAAGGCTCTGTGAGTGGTTGTGCCACAAGGCACTCACACTCAGAAAACATCACTGATTCTGTCTTTGCACTACCACCCTGTGCCTGCAGTGAGGCTGTACTCCAAAGAGATGGGCAAACAGTAGTACAGTTAGTGCTGGAGGGTAAGATTTGATGTTTTACCTGAAATTCCCAATGTTGAAATTGTACTCAATCAGAACCTCACAAATTCCCATCACCTGAATAGCATAGATGTTGTTTTTCACACCAACACCAGAAGACAGAGAAAAATCTGCCGATTTATCCTAAGAGGCAAAGGAAACAAGTGAAAAATCTTTTCAAAACCTGACAAGAGCTCAGCATCTTCTTCCACTGAGTCAAACTGAAAATTTGATTTACCAGTTCAAAGTCTTCCAACTCGCTCTTGATCATTCGTCGTGTGACAGATTCGAGCATCTCTTCAAAGTTTTGCTCAAATCCCACATCCTCCTCCTCCTCATCGTCATCCTCAGATCCCTGGCACAGATTCACAGTGCTCTTATACCAGGCGAGACAGTGCTGGATACAGCAGAGCAGATGAGCCTGAAGGAAACAGCCACAGTCACACTCAACCTGCAAGCTGGAGGTCAGTGGTAGAGGTGGACATGGGCCAGACTATTATAGTTGGAGCAAAGAGCTGTAGTTGCCTTCAGAGCTGCCTTGAGTCTCAAGAATATGCCTCATTCCTAGATTGAGATGGTCAGTAATCCTACACAGAACTACCCAGTTCTTGCTTCAGTGTTCTTGCCCAGATGAGATGCATAAACTGAACTCCCACTGCTCCCTCCACCCAGCTACCTCAGCTGCTGAAGGAGATGCCAAAGGGACTCTCACTCTAGCTGAAGAGTCTGCTCCATTCCTGCACGTGCTACTGCAGCACAGCACACAACCTTCCTTAGGGGAAAACAAAGTGATTAATTTGAATTTGTTCTCTTGGAAGTCCAACGAGTTGTTGAGGTCTCATCTCCAACAATTTCAAAGGAGCAAAACCAAAGGGCAGATTCCTCCCCCTGCTACACACACACTGCACAACCATTTTATGTGGAATTAAGTTGAAGGAGGGAAAAAAACCCCGCAGGGTGAACTCAACAGTGGATAACAGAACTACACTATTCCTACAGCATTTTTCACACAGGTCCCCATAACCACTGTGCTAGTGGAGCTCTAATAAATAGCCTGAGGCAGGGGTGAGATGCCCAGCTCTGTTGTCATTTAAAGAATCGCTCCAGGCTAGAAGAAGCTGAAGAAGCACCAGGTATTCAGCTCATGTAGCAGGACAACTAAAATGCTATGTAACAGATGAGCTTGCAGCTGTGGCCTGGCAATATAGCTCTTACCAGTGGTTCTTGCAGAAAGATTTGATCTCCTTGAGCCATAATACATCCTTCCAGTTTCAGTGGAGGCAGGAGGTCTGGCTGGGGCAAGTAATACTGCTTTATCTGTCACAGAAAACAAGAAATAAAAATAACTAGTTACTTGGTAACTGAGCCTCTTAGGGTGTTTGAAAATAGAATACAATAGTCTTTGTACCCCACTTTAAAGAGCAAAAGCTGGCACTGCAATAATGGGACAGTACAAATATGTGAGCCACGTCATCTGCTCTACTGGTGATTAAAATCCCTTCTTGAGTTCCTCATGTACCTCTCAGCCAGGACATGTCACTGCCCTAAAATAATCTGACCACTTGCTGGTGTGTTGCCCCAACATGTAACACCACTTGCACTCCACCTGCAGTGCTACCCATCCTTTTAACAGCGAGGATCAACAGCTGCTGCTGCTGCCCTGAGCACCTGAGTGCCCTGTCCTGGCACCCACCTTCCTGGCCTAAAGGTGCAGACAGCTGTGGAGGCTACACTTGGCATGAAAACAAACCCACGAGACCACGCTTCCATCAATTCCTGGCTGTTTGGCACCATAGGAAAGAGATATGCTCTGAGTATCGACACAGAACCGAATAGGGAAAGTTATAGATGTATAATGATGCCATAAAATTTATACATTTACACCAACTTCCTGTTAAGTGCCCTCTGCCACCCAAAAGCTGCCTTAGCTCAGCTCATGTTCCTTTCCCAGACCCTGTACTGTCATGGGAAAGCTGGAATTAGTCAGCATGAACTCTATGGATGATTAAAGGGAAGAAAATTACTTGTCTCAAAGAAAGCACAGCCTGTCCAATGGATTGGGGAAATGTGATTGTCTTGTTGCCATGAGCAACACTGCTGGGGGATGAGTTAATCCTCCCAGATCCTACATGGACTTGGGTATTCTCCCCATGGGAGGACAGCAGTAATAATTACTGTGTCAGCACACATCCTTAGGGAAGTATGGGAGGGTAACTGCTGTGCACTGCTAAGGAACAGGGAGAACACAAACCACTTCTCCAGGCTCACACTTCCCACATGACCTAAGAACTGAAGGGTTGGAAAGGGCTCCAAGAGATCCTTCCTCTTCCACCCTGTGACAGGTTATGAACCAGTCTCCAGACGTTTACCTAGTCTGCTCTTTCAACATAGCAGGGATTTGAACACCTCCTTAGGGCAGCGTTGCAGCACTTAAAACATATTTCCAGTGTATGGGAGAACTACTTTCCCCAGTATTTAACCTGAATTGTTTGCTGTGCTGGTTGCAGTGCAGAATTCTTAGAGTCCCTTACAGCCCCAGCACGGAGCAGTACTTTACCTGGGACAAGAGTGTTTCCATTATGGAGCTGGCCAGCTGGGAGTTCCTGCGAAGGACATCATAAAAACCCTGGAGACAGGAAGGAAGGACAAGTGGGCTGACACAACACAGAAAATGAACCACAGGCACAATAAGTTGGCGTCATAAGACAGCAATGACACTTTGGCACTGCAAGGAACCATGAGGAAGTAACAATGTGCTCAGTGTACAACTCCATACCTGGCAAAGCAAAGGCACCACAGAAAGAAGGTATGAATCAGAAAGAGTATGAATTTCCTCACAGGGGCCCTCTCACAAGCTGTATCTCCCTAGCAGCGGTGGCATCAAGCCCAGAGTGACTTTCACTGCTATTTAACACTAGCACTAGATCCAACTTCAAACTGTGAAATCCTGCTTCAAAGGCAAAACAAGCCAATGGGGAAACTGTAGGAGGCAACAAATCCTGCAGACTGAGAAAACTCAGTGGATGGATAAAGCAAGCACTCAAGTTTTCTAGCAACAGTGACAAACACATCTAAAACTTGCAGCTCACCAAAGGTCAATCCAACCAAGTCAAGAAGGAAACAAAATCTCTCTGACCTGGACTGGTTCTTTTACCTCAAGGTAGTACCCCACAGTTATATATCACAGTTATACACACTCAAGAATGGCCCTTTATAACAGGCCACTTGTCACAGGAGATCTAAGGGACACCCAAGCTTTTATAGAAACTTGGAAAGGAAGAGGAGAAAAGACAGTCTCTAAGGAAGTTTCTCCATACTCTACAGTCAGGGTTTTCTCTGGAGCCCATAATTAACTCTCAACACCTCCACATCTATCCAATGCCTTTATACCACTCCTCCTCACTGGGCATCAAACATACCTCCCTTTTCCCAGGCCACACCACACAGGAAGACAGACTTTGACGCATTTTTGCTCTTAAGCAATGCATGAGCTGAAGAAGATACATCAACATGTCCTTGGGCTTATAACAGACCAAAATAAAAAGAAGCAGAAGGATTGAGAAAAAAACCAGTCTTTGGTACACGTGTCCCAAGAAGAACATAACTGAGCTGATAGGCTGTTTTCCACAATAATGTGATCATTATTTACCTGTGGCTGCAGCAGAACCTGACTCCAGAAGAGCTGTTTAAAAGGAGACTGAAAAAACCATGTTTACCTCATATAACATGAGTCGAACATCCGCTTGCTGGCTCAAACATCGCCTCAGGCTGCCCAGGATTTCAAGGCAAAAGGCCTCATTAGCTGCAGAATTATAGCAGGCATGAACATCTGCCTGGATCTGAGAGGGAATATTAGTCACATTATACTGGGTATATTCTCAGATTTCACAACACAGAAGCAAGGTGATAAAAAGGTCTGGCCCCTGAACAATCACTGAAATAGTCCTGTGTGCTTCCAGGCTCCTTATCATCCTCATGGAGCAGTGGGGATGCTCCCCAGAATATTTCATGCTGTAAGAGAATGACTCTGAGCAGCAACATCCCTAGACCAGCTTCTCTTTGCACATTGCACTTCCCAAAGCTTTCCTTCCAGGACTAATCCTTACTGAAGTTTTATTTCCATTTTGGGGAAACACTCCCCTCTTGAGTTTTTTCATACAGTGCATGTTAGACACGAGACTGTCTCATATGTTCACAGCAAGCACTTACCTGAGTGGCACCAATGGCCTGGCTGCACTGGGAAGAGGACAAGCTGCCCAGAACCTTAAAATTCCTTAACAGAAGCAAAAATCCAGCGACTGCAGCTTTACGAGCATCGAGCTGCCTGGGAATTGGGGCATAAGGAAACACAAGGAAACATGGAGGCAAGAAGCTCAGAAGTAAATACAAGATCAACTCAGCAATGAAAAAAAGACCACAAATATAGAGTGACTAGGCCCAGTAGAACTGTATTTCCCCAAAGGGCAGCACAGTCCCAAAAAGCCAAGAGCTGGGCAATTTGTTGGGAACTCCCTTGCTTTACACTCCCACAATATTCAATTCCCTTTCTGTCCTTGCAATGCTCACACCGAGGGAGAGCCCCAGGCCAAGACCCAAGTATTAAATGTCCCTTGAAAGCTGGAATGGGAGAGTCTTACAGACCTCAGAGTAGAAAAACTCCTAACAAATCCTGGTGTTTTGCTTTGCTCACAGAAATCCCAGGTCTTTCCCAAGACCAAGTCCCTTGCCTTGAATTATAATCCTAAATTCTGAATTCTGTATTCATAAACAGGCAGCCACTGCCCAACAAAATCCATGATCACAGCAGGATGGTTTGCTCAAAGCATTACCAAGATAACAAGGCTGCTTCTCTACCACTGTGTAAGGGATCAGAGGGAAGGTGGCAGCTCAGCATTCTGATCAGTGGTTCCTTCCAGACTCTCCCTAGCACCTGGATGTACTCAGCTGTGTAGACACATGTTGGAGTTGGTTTTAATTTTGCCTGCTTATTTGGAGCTCCCAACAGTTTTCTGAATTTGCAAAGCCCATTCAGCTGGGGCTTGGTTCAGTAGAGCTGTGACTGTATTACAGTCCTAGGATAAAGGGATAGGAGACGTCACCATCTAGTTATGGAAGAACACAGTAAGAAGACACTTAGCCAAAACAAAAAAAATAATTTCTGTTCCAAAGCCATAAATGAGTTGTAGAAATTTTTTCAAAGGATCCCCTTCCCAGCTTACCTGGAAAAAATAGCTTTTTGGAGAACAAGTATCAGGGAGTCCCTCACCGACATGCTGACTTTGAGCAGAGGCTGGAAAGGAAAATAACCTTTGGAGAGAAAAGCAGTAAGGCATGCCAAGCCCTTGGGGCATATGAGCTCATCTTCCTCAGGCCCATCTGGCCCTGCATTTCTAACACTGTCGTCAGTACAGTAGGAGACCCAACATGTTTTAAAATAGAAAAGGAAACCCATAGAGCTGTAGCAGTGAGACACCTTAGCAGGTGAGTGAGGACACAGTGCAAGGTTTGGGAAAAGAAATGTTATCCCCAGGCTGGACAAAGCAGGTAAAAGTTTAACACCAGGGCAATATCTCTGCCCAGTCAAAGAGAAATACTGACATGGAGCTTGGAAGAAGAAAAATCAACATGACAGCTACAGCTGTTCAGCTAAACACTGTATCCTTAGTTTTCTACAGGGTGCAGCATCTGGGCATCTTCCAGATGAAAGGTCAGCACGGAGCGGTTTCGGTCCCACGCCAGACCACACCATATGCTTTTTGCTAGAGGGCACATGCAAATCCATGCTTGAAGAACAGCTCTGCGCTACACCACAGCACAGGATGAAGGTTTATTTTATAAGGAGGGTTATCAGATCATGCATATAATTGTGGCCCAGAGCTGTCGCTGAAACTAAACTAGCAAGGATATTCACAGAGGAACGCAAAGCTTTACCTGCACTGCCCGGAGGAGCCCTTGCACTGTGTCGATGGGCAGAAAGGACAAGTTGTCAAAGGTCTCTGTGACTTTGGAGGATGAAGTCTGAAGCACAAGAGGAGCTGACACAACAATATTGGACAGCAACTCTGAAAAATAAAAGGACAAAAGGAGCAGCTAATGCCAAGGGGCCAGAAAAGTCTGAGCAAAAGATGTCTGTAGAGCTAAGAATTACAGACTAATTGAACACCTTCCATTGCACAGAGAGGTCGTGACAGGATGAGCTTCGAAAACCTGAGCTCTGCTGCAGGCACCAAGTGTAAAACTCTCCCAGCCTGGCTGAAGGGCCTCACCCCACCAGAGGGCACTGAGGTGTAAGAGAAAAGGTTGCAGCACGGATATCTCGGCAGCCCCAGCGGCTCCCAAGCACTTGCCCAAGGACAAGGAGGAAGGCATGGCTAGGAATGTGGAGCAGGTTACTGACTGATGGTACAGACTTTCTGTGCGTCAGCTGTTCCATGGCAACTGCCTGCAAACGTGTTTTTCACCTGTGATGAATGCAAGGTAATCTGATGCAGCTGATACCTCAGAAAGAGGAGAAGGAACAGATTTTCTTGGCTTCAGGTCATTTCAGCAGGAGCTTCAGAAACCCAATCACATCCTGGGCTGCACCAAAAGCAGCACAGCCAGCAGAGTGAGGGAGGTGATTCTGCCCCTTCACTCCACTCTGGCAAGACCCTCCTGGGAGTACTCTGTCCAGCTCTGGGGTCCTCAACACAAGAAGGACATAGATGAATGGGTCCAGAGCAGGGGCACAAAAGTGTTTAGAGGGCTGGAGCACCTCTGCTATGGAGACAGGCTGAGAGAGTTGGGGTTGTTCAGCCTAGAGAAGAGAAGGCTCTGTGGGGACCTTGTTGCAGCCCTTCGGTACTCAAATGGGGCTTGTAACCCAAACCATTCTGTGATTCCCTAGCATGTTCTGAGGAGCTATGTTGTGACTGCCCAAGAACAGGGCACATTTTTCTCCCTTTCCTGTTACCTATGAAGTGGGTGACTGGAGATGCTGCTTTTGTGAGGACTCTGTTCAGGACCTGCTCAAGAATTTCACTTCTGATGGGCTCATGAACCTGAAATGAGAAACAATAAGTAAAAGTCAAAACTACATAAAGATATTCCCATACCTCACAAGACAGGTAAGCTGGGATGGTCGCCAGAAGTCCCTTTCAGATAAATCCACACAGATAAACTCAGATTTCACCCCAGGACAATAAGAACCAGCACATCAGAGAGGCACAGTCAAAACATAATGGGGCAAATTGTCTGTGGGATGCAAATTAACCGACTCAGTGAAGAAGAATGGGTTTCAATCCCACCTTGTCAGATTTTATTTGCACCTCTGATTTTCTCTACTTTCTCTGTAGTTTCTTGGAAACTGTAATAGGGATTACACAAGTACCATAGTAGCTGGAACAGAGTAGGATTAGGTCTTTATGAGGATGGCCTCTTCCAGCTGGAGAGGGTCAAATAGGAGACTAATGTTTGCAAAACACTCATGATGGATACAGCAGGCAAGGTTTTGACACCATTTACCAAGAGAGAATAAGAAGAGAGTTCCCTCCCTGCTCAAAACCTCTCCAAAACATACACTACCTTAAATGTTTCCAGCAGGATACTTGCTCCCAGTTTGCAAGCCTGCTGGGCTGGCATTTTTGAAAGGCCATAACTGGTATCAGCAGCTTTTCCTCCAAAGGGCTTTTTTGGTTCATAGGATTCCATTAGGCTGAAGCCAAGATCCACCAAGCCCTGAGTAACGTGGTCCCAGCCAAATGCACTGAAGAAAACATTAAATGGACCAGAGAAGAAACAATTTAGTCACAGGAAAGTTTAGATTAGAGCAGTCTGAGGTAAAAATCTTCTGCAGTCAGCCCAGGTTGCAAAGCAGCAGTGAGAGACACGTGATGACAGCAGGGAGGATGACATCCCTCACAACTCTGTGACTGTCTTTAGGCTGAGGGACAGGTGCTCAGCACAACACCTTCTGCAGTCCTGGTTCTCCATCAGACTTCCTTTCCAGTTCAAAGGCTCCCTTGCTATGGGGAATGATGTGCACTCAGGTCTGATCTGAACATAACAGTAGGTCACAGTCAGGGTGCACAAGTATCCTACTGATCACAAGATCTTTGAGTTGGAGAGAGACAGAAGAGGAATGCCTCCCATCAAACTAAAGGACAACTGGTGACAGACCAGAGCTATCCCACAGCATGTTTAAAGGACTAACCATGTGGGGGATGAAAACAGAGAACATATCCCTCATGCCTTGATTGGAACACAAACTACAGCCAGCAGCATGACTCACACTCTAAGTGTTTCAGTAAGAAAAACAGATCAGGTCCTGATTAGTTTAGTCCTTTGTACCACCAGATTCTGAGATTTGAGGTAAAAGGAGCAGATTTGTACAGCTATATTTTGTTGCCTTTTTTTTTTTTAATTCGCCAACATAAAACTGGGATAAAAACTTTGGATTTTGACACTGATCCCTGCCAGCACATGGTATTTGGTATTTAGCATCCCAGAGTATTTTAGCAAGGCTGAAACTCTCCCCCCTCTCAAAGCCCATTGAATGTTCTGCAAGCACGTGGCAACAACTCACCTATTTTTCACCACTTCCAGAATTACAGCGCTTACATCATATTGTTGAGGAAACAAATCCTGCAGAAACTTGGAGGCCTGAAGGAACTGCAGGTCCTTGCAGCTTCTTGTGATTGATGTTTTCAAGAAATCAAATATCTGGAACATAAAATCATTAAGTGTGAGGAAATGATCTTTGAAATGGGACCTGTATAGTCTTGGGTACGTTCCAGTAAGAGCACCGGCCAGGGCACAAGTTCCAGTACTGCCTGCCAAAAATCTCAACTCACTTCTTTTTCAGGACAAATACACTAGCCTCATTAAGTGCTTCAAGGAGGGTAACCTGCTGCCAGATGCTTTTCATGTGGCCAACACAGAGCCAAAACATTAGAAAAAGAAGACTGCTTTTCTTCTCATCCTACAATACCAACCCTCAGGAATCACTACTCCGGAAAACTGTGATATTGCTCTGGGGTCTTTTCTAGTGTTCAGTAAAGTACAGCATACTGATGATCTAACTGCCTCCCCACAAGCATCCTGAAACCATTTTAAGCCTAATTCTGATGGGACTACTACCTAACCAGGCTTCCTTTCCTTTACAAGGAGTGCAGAGTGTATCCCCATGGAAGTTCTCTGCAAGTTTATGACCCACATACCTGCTCTTGCAGTCTGTGTTTTACAGCAACCGACAGCAGGAGAGCCACGCTGAAGGGACACAGGGCTCTACCAGGGTCCTTCTGCTGTTCAGTCTAGAAAACAGCAAGGAACAGTCAGAAAGCTTGTTATCTTCAACTGAAGTGTCCTGCAAGTTCAGGAAGCCATCAGGTACACGTCTCTTCAAACATATCACAATACCCGTTAAAGAGAACGTGACTGTGATCATAAACATTATTAAATCCCTTCTCCAGGTAACCAACTAAGTTTTAAACACCTTGCTTCAACATCTTCAAGAATAGCACCAATAGAAAACGGCTTCATCCTGCCATACCTTCAGATGTCTGATTAGTTCCTCGCCCAGGTCCTGGTCCAGATTGATGACAGAAACAATATGGAGAATTACGGTGCCTTCCACGTGGCGGAGCTGGTCCAGGGGCATCGTGGCTACCTCAAGGTCCGCTGACCTGTAAGTTTTATCAGAAAAAAAACAAGCCATCCAAAGCCATAAATCATTTCTTACGGATCCAGGAGGATGCATTCGTACAAGGTTTAACAATCCAAATTCAAGGAATCTTGGACAGGACCAGGGTGACTACAAATATCCAGGTAGTAAAGAAAGGGAATAACAGAGCAGGAACTCACTGTGGTACCCTCTGTTCTTCCTTCTGTCTCTTATCCAGCTGATTGAAAAAACTGATGATTCCTTCCAAAACAGTCTTCTTACTGCCCTGCAAGACAGAACATTACATTAAGCCATTGTAGGGCCTGCAGTATCCCAGAGAATTACACTCTATTCCCACACCTATCACAAATATCATAGTATCCTTCATTTCCCTCCATAAATTGCTGAGGCAGGGGAGGACTCCTGTGTGGCTCATTTTCAGATTTCCAGTTTGCATATTTCTTTTGACTGCACTTATTGAAGAGCTGGAAGAAACTCAAGCTTTCAGATGCTCTGATTGCCCTTTTTTTTTTTTAAAGTTGTTACTAATTAGAAAGGATCCTTTATGTTTTAATCAATTGAGAAGGCTTTCAAACTCCTAACTTTAAATCTAACAATACATTTTGGCTAGGGGACCCAAATGACCTCCTATAACACACACATAATTTGTCTTTGACTGGATCACAAATGAAGTAAGCAAAAGAGGCAGATCACCCTGTCAAAGGGCAGAGATGTGCTCTGCTCTGGAGGAAGAGCACAGTAGATGACACATTCCCTGTACAGCCCAGAAGACAGTCACACTGCATGAGCTATTATCATAGTGTGCAGATCACAGAGAGTGAGCAAAACCACACTTGAGTACAATAAAAAAAACAATCCTCTCTGCTGTCTGCTAGGTCTCTGCTCATCCCTTATTTCCCAAAGGTTTCCTTCTTTTCCCACAAGGAAGATCAAGGTCCTTTCTTTCTCTGAGCAGTCAGCTTCTTCAGGCTAGAGGCAGTTAGAGAAAACCTACTGATGTCCCACTGTGTCCCTACAGCATGGTTTGGTAACAATCAGAATCCCTGTCCAAATCCAGCCTATAGATTAGTCTGGACATTTTTTTTCTGATGGTATAAGCTTAGAGGAAATCCAGCTCCCATGAGCTTTTACCTTTGCAGAAAGCAGCAGCAGCTGATAGACCAGAGGGGGAATTTCCTGCAGGTCTAATTTGGAGAACATCCTAAGGACCTTTTCAACCACAAACTGCAGCTCCTCTCCTGATAGTGGAATATCCCTGTGGAATCAAAGATTCTTATTCATTATTATATTGTTAATTTTCCAAGGCTCACTCACACGTGGAAACAAAACCACAATGCCATGCCCAGCCCTTAGGACATGCCTGCACAGCTGTGTTTTGTATCCACACGGATCTGGTGTGGATGTTCATCGACCAACCACCTGTGGGGCTGTACCTGCCCCATGGTCAGACCTCCTGTTCCTACCTGCCCCAAACTACATGTTAAATAGGACATGGACATGATCACAGCATAAGGCAGTGTTGATGTTGAAGGGAAAAAGAATTACCTGAACATGTTGGCAAGATGTATTACACACTGAGGATCCCACCTGGTGAAACAAAGATACGTTGGAAGACTGAGAGCAAGTAGGATTATCATTTAGCTCTTCCCTCCTACACAATTATTCAATGTCACCAGTTCCCTGTTACATTCTGATACTAAGATTAGAAGCCAGATTTCTACCAGAACTCATCAGCACCACCCTAACCACCCACATTTACAATGGTTCTGAACCGCCCCAGCCCTTACAATAACAAATACCAAGAAAGGAATGAAAACAAGCACTTCCTGAGACCAGTTCATGCAATGGTCTCACTGGATCTGGGAACAGGGTGCTCCCTTGCCTTCCCAGTCAGAGAGGACACTGTCACAGAGGGCACAAATTCAAAGATGACACAACAGGACACACAGCTCATAGTGGATGCCTTTTTCAAAACAATGAAACACAATGTTTTGCCACATGACTAAGAGCTGGCAGATGTACTTACTTGCTGGAGCAGAGGGTATTTATCAGCTGCTTCTTAAACTCTTCCCCATTCAGTTCACCTGAAAAACCAAAAGCCTTAGGAGCTGGCTCCAGAGGAAGGGAGGACAAGGTGCAGGAGAAGTAGCTGATGGGGGTTACCTTTCCCATAAGCCAGGCTCTCCTTCGAACTGGCCAGTACAGTGAGAACAGTGGAAAACAGCTCCAAGGATTTCCCGTTAGAGAGGCTGCCGCCTTTAATAACATCAACAAACAGGTTGGCAAGCTCAGCCAATGCCTGGCCTGGCAGCTGGCGGGCCTGGGAGGACATGCAACAGGAAAGAGCCTGAGGCTGTGCACGGAATTCCACATATACATCCAAACTGTCACCAAAAACCAGCTGAAGATAACATTTCTCACAGTGAAATGCTCCCCTTAAACAGGAATTCAGCCCCGAGTTCCCTGGTTTGTTTGCCCTTTATAGAACAGAGCAGTGAATCAAGATGATGTGATTATAGGTTTGGAGTTTTTAAGACTAAATATCCAAAGATAATCGAATTCACTCACAGAGCAAATTCCAATGCCAGCTAACTTAGTCCACGGAAGATTTGTGGAAAGGACACAACTCATTTTCCTCAGTGGCTTAGTGAAGTACCTCAATCCACATAAGAAATGATACCCAGCAGAGCCCAGGAAAGCCAGCCTAAAAGAGCTTTACCTCCAGCATCAGCAGTCCTATGATTTCAGACACCTTGCCCAAATGTAGGTCTCCTGACTCCACTAGTGGGACGCAGTGCTTGTAAACCTGGAGTCTCCTGAGAACACCACTTCGCTGAGAGCAGGGGGAGCCTTATAGCAAGCATATAATAGAGAGGAAAGAACAGGAAAAAAAAGTTATGCAAGTAACAACATGTTGCTAAACTACAGGAAATCAGCAGGGATAAACTGTCACCTGACTGCAACTCCCTATTTTATCTATCTGACAAAACAAATAAAAACAAATAAATAAAAATTAAAAAAAATCAAATAATAATAATAAAAAACCCTGAGCACAGAAAATGAGAATCTCTTGGATAAAGTAGTTGAAGAACTCAATATTGTTATCACACCCTGTGGCTCGCTCAACCTGATGCCAGACATCAGGAACCGTCACAATGTCAAGAAGAACCAGCCTGGTAATTTGGTTTTCAGCTGGCCAGCTCAGTCCTACTCCAAGGTGTCTAAGTGCTCCCAAAATAAATCCCACTTATCACAACTCTGTTAGTCCAGTCTGCTATCTGCTATGTTTTTTCGGGTGTCTTGTTTCCCTGTGACAGCCCTGACGAGTGGGTTTTTACCACAAAAGTGACACTTCCATGTGCTGTTCAGCACTGGCTGCACCCACCTGTGTTGTCAGCAGCGCTGGAG
This sequence comes from Corapipo altera, assembly GCF_003945725.1. NCBI lineage: Eukaryota > Metazoa > Chordata > Aves > Passeriformes > Pipridae > Corapipo > Corapipo altera. The sequence continues at coordinate 6,804,566 of NW_020884889.1, read as the reverse complement.
CCGCAGCCCCCTGAGAGCAGCTCAGACATCACCCACCTTTGAAGATGCCTCTCAGCAGAGCCGCCGTCTCCCTGCCCTTCAGCGCCTGCCTGGTCACCATCTCGCCCAGCTGCAAGAGAAGGGGACGCTGTGAGCCGCCCCCCGCCCGCGGCGCTGCCCGGGCGGCGCATCCCCCGCTCCCCGCGCACCTCGGCCTCGCCCAGGCCCTGCAGGGCCTCCTGCAGCCGCTCGGGGCCCTCCTCGGCCGCCAGCGACAGGATGCGCTGGGCCATGGGGACAAGGAGCCGCCCGGGGGGTCCCGGGCCGCGCCTCCGTCACCCCGAAATTCCCGCCCGGAAGCGCCCGCGCGTCACCCGGGAAACAGCTCCCGCCCCCGGCGCGCGCTTCCCTTCCCGCCCGGGCCGCCCGCGGGGACGCGGGTTCGAGTCCCGCGCGGCGCGGTGTCGCAGGATGGGTCAGGTGCGAAGGGACCGCAGTGGGGTCACCTGGCCCAGCTCCCCTGCTCAGGCTGGATGGTCCCAGGGCACATGGCACAGGATTGTGTCCAGACGGTTCTGGAACATCTCCAGCGAGGGAGACTCCACAACCTCTCTGGGCAATCTGTTCCCAGTGCACGATCACCCGCACAGCAAAGTTCATGGAGTTGAAGAAGTCTGGAGTGGGGTGCAGGCACGTGGGGTGCAGAGTGGGATGCTGGGTGACATGGGGTGCAGGCACGTGCGATGGGCAGCTGGGGGGGGCACTGAGGTGCTTGGCACAAAGTGCCCATTCAGGGCCACCCCGCATCACCAGCACCCGGCCCTGCGAGTGCCACCCACGTGGGGTGAGGATACATTCGAGTAAAAGCCCCTTAATTCCGGGGGGTGTGAGGGGTGGCCTTGGGCGTACCAGGAGGTTTAGCCCGCCTTTAAGCAGTGGGATTTAGCCAAAAGATCCGGTGCCAGCACATCGTGGGAGCTTTCACAAACCCCGTGCTCACGTGGAGTGGGAGCTGATGCTGCCGAGCAAGGGGAGCGGGTTTGCCCCAGGCCAGGGCCTGTGGGGAGGGGAATAAGTGGACCTGAGAGAGAGATCCCCTTAGGGCTCCATCACAACACTCCAGGGTAGGTCCCCATTGGGGCTGCCACCCCTTTCCTTGAGACCCCTTTTTCCAGGAGAAAGCACTCATGTGGTGATGCCAGGGGCTCTACATGTGCCTGCAAAACCACTTCATCTGTGATGAACATCATGACCAGGTTGCCCAGGTGGCCCAAGGATCACTCTGGTGCTCTCTGCCACTCCAATAGAGCACTGTTGGGTCTGTTTGGGAGCCCCTACACTGACAGTGTTCCCCCACTGTGCACTGTCTTGCCCACTGGGCTGCAGACAGAGGTCCAATGAGCTGTAGGAGGGAGCTGAGCCTTGCGCCATGGCTGATGTTGAAAGGGGGCAGGAGGGTTGAGGTTCTGAAGGGCAGTGCCCCAGTGCCTCTGGCTGTTGTGCCTCTGGCCATGGCAGCATCGCTCTGGGGTTTGGCACAAGTCCCAGTTTTCCATCAGCAGCACCCCCGCCTTTCATCTGGAGTCTCGTGCCTTCCTCCTCCCTCCCTCACACTGGGGTCTCAGCTCTGTTTGCAGGACATCCCTGTGTGGAACCCAAATCCGTAAATCCCAGAGGCATTACAAAACATGCCTTGTGTAAGCCACTTCAGGCCTGCTCTGGTGCTTAGCCCTGCCCCGCCACCTCCCCAAAATCCGCATCACTGTAAGAGCACAGCTGAGCTCCTCTCCTGGGCTTGAGCACAGCTCTATCCTCACCACATCCTCACCCAGCTCCCACAATCCTGGACCCAAAGAGTTAAGGCTACAAGGGCTCTCCTGCTCTATGCAGCTTCAGCGTACTGGGGCATCCCAGAAAAACTCATTTTGCCATCCCGTTGCACCCACATGTGGACTCACTGTGGTCCCTGCCACTTCCCAGGGCTCCCCTCCCTCACAGGTCTGTGCCATCACCCTGGAAATGAAATGGGTTCCAGTTCCCAAAGCTCCAAGCACTTGAGGATGTTGTAAAAATTCTGGCCATGTTTTTTTTATTGTAAAAGCTGAGAGGGGCCCCATATGGATGCTGGTTTGGGTGGCCTCACTGGGGAGGAGTTGGAGAGCCCCAGGACAGACCAGTCCCAGGAGCATCCTCTGTCACAGTCCTGTCCCTGCAGTTGGACTCTGCCCACACGGCCAAATCCACAGCAGGACTTTTCCAGAGCTTTTGGGGCAGAAGCTGGGGAAGAGACCTGTCCTGCTTTCCCCGGGTAGCAGGCTGGGATGGCAGGCTGCCCACCACCTGCCTCTGCCCCTGCCCCGCGCTAATGAGCAAGTTACACAACAAGGAGCTTTTATACTTTGTTAATCGGGTCCGGTATCCCAGCCCGCCTCTCCACGCACGCTCCCGCTGGCCGGCCGAGCCCGAGCTCCCTCCTTCCTTCTCCTCAGCTGCCTTTTGTAATGTTTTAATGGTTTTTTTTTGCCTGGGTTGTGCTGACTTAATTACAAAGCTGCAGTGAGTTGATGCCTTGTGACGGTCTAATCCCAACCCGGTGACTCTACAAAGCTTTCGCCCGGCTTTCTCACTGCTCCACTCTGGCCTCACCATCCCTGCGTCCACCTCGGCCCCGTGCACTGACCTTCTGTGGACAGTTCAGCTTTTCCTCTCCCTGGTGAGTATCCAGAACTCTTTCCACTGGAAAGGACTGCATTGAAGACTGTCATCCAGCCCTCACTTAACCTGGTACCTCCAGCGCTTGGATTGGTTTTACTGCCTGGAAAAAGGGAATGCCTGTCCCTTCCCCAGGAGCGGGAAGGAAAGAGAATGCCCTTGGGAGATGGTTGAGCCAAATGCTGGAGCCAAGCATCCCTCGCACAGCCTGAGCTCAGAGCTGGTCCTACAGCCTGGCACAGGGTGGGGGAGATGCTGGAGATAGGATGAAGGCAGTTCTTCTCCTCCCAAGGGATGGGAACAAGGTGTTTCACCAAGACTGCATTGGCAAGATGCCGAGAGGCTCATGGTCCAGCCTTGCAGCTGGTGGTGAGCTCTGGGCTGGAGCAGTTGGACTTGAGGGTGTGGGAAACTCTTTCGGGATAATTATTTATTTTGGGGATATTATTTATTTTGGTAGTAGAAACAAAAGGCAATAAAAGGATGAGTTGGCTGCCTGAACAAAGTTGGGTGCTCACCTCTGCCTGTGTGAAGGTGGTCTGAGACAGAACACTGCTGTGTGAGCTCAGGCTGTTGGGGGTCGCCATGAGATGTCCCCAACCTCCAGAGGAATGGTAGAGTGAGAAAAACATATGAAGGTATCAGATGATCAATACACATATTTTCAAGCTGCTTTTGCAAACATCTGTGGTGTTTCTCCAGGCTGCTCAGTCTCTGCAGGCAGGTAGAGAAACAGACAGTAAGTGATGGAGCTGAGGAGGGTTGGAGGTGTCCTCTGGGCATCCATCTCCTACCCCTGTCTGAGCAAGAGAGGCAGGGGATGGGGCATAGGAGCGCTGCAGAGATCGTTAGGATCACCAGCACTGCTGATTCCTCCTTCCCTCTCACAGTGTCCTGCAGCTGACAGAGGACAGAGGACAACATGTCTGCAGTTGTGAGTACTGCTCCCACACCGCCCCATCCTTTAGGCTCTCAGCATCCCCTCCTTGCAGTGCTGGGATGGGATTCACCCTGTGCATCCCCTGCCCCCTCAGCTGCTCTCAGCCTGCACTGGGGAGCCTGGGCAGCACACAGTCCATCCCCATCTCATTTCATCTTCTTGGGTCATGCATGGAGGCTCTCCCTGCCCCAGGACACTTGCAGTGGGGCAGGGAGCCGGGGGCTGGCTGGGGAGACCCCACATGCTCTCCTCACCCCCAGACGGGCACGTTCCGGATCGTCTCGGAGGAGGAGCAGGCCCTGCGCACCAAGCTGGAGCGCCTCACCACCAAGGACCATGGCCCCGTCTTCGGGAAGTGCGAGAAGATCCCCCCACACACCCTGCAGAAGGTGAGGGCGGCTGTGGGGAGCGCGGGGGCAGTTGCAGCCCAAGGCTTCTGCTCCTTCTCAGGGGCCAGAGGAGACCCTTGACCAGCTCTTACATTGGGGGATGCACTAACCTAACCCCAAAGTGACTCCAAGTAGGGGACTTGGGTGAGCCTGCCCTCCCTGTGCTGAGATGCTGCAAGGAGCTTGACTGTCCTCCCTTGGTTTTTGGGTGCCTAAATGACCTCCAGGGTGTTTTAGAATCTGTGTGGGGCATCACTGAGCTGGGTGCCCTCTCTGCTCCCCCCAGGCGAAGGATGAGCTGAACGAGACGGAGGAGCAGAGGGGGGTGGCGGTGAAGGCGCTGCGGGACCTGGTGCAGGAGCAGGCGAGCGGCGACGACGTTTGCAAGGCGGTGGCTGAGAAGGTGCAGGGGAAGGACGACTCCTTCCTGCTCCGCTTCATCCGCGCCCGCAAGTTCGATGTCCACAGGGCCTATGAGCTGCTGAAAGGTGGGGAGGGGTCCAGGGCTGTGATGTTGGGTGAGGGTGGGGTACATGTCCACCAGTAGCCCCCCAGCTCTGTGCTGGTGCCTCATAGGCTCCCGGCCTGGGCTGGGCTGGCAGAGCAGGACCCTGGCATGGAAAGGGGATGAAGAGAGAGGATAAATAGAAAAAGACAGGGCTGGGGGGCTCAGAAAGAGCTGGGATGGGGAAAGAAATAAGTGAGGGTGATGTCAGGTATCCTGCAACACCAGTGCAACGCCATTCCTTGCCAATTTACCAAACAAAATGGAAAAAAAATGCATTTGGTGGTAGCAGGATGTTTCATTTGTGCAGAAAACCCAGATGGTTTGGGCTGCATCCCCTTGAGATCCCTATGCCCTATACATGCCCTATACTCACCCCTCTGTACCCCTGTAAGGAGCCAGTCCTTCAACCCCCGATGCTTCTGTGCACAGTTCCTTGGGTGATTTAGCATCCCTGGGACACCTCAAGGGCTGGAGGCAGGCTGGAGGGCTTGGGGCACCCCATCCTCCACAGGGATGGATGGAGTGACCCATAGGGGTGGAGGAGAAGCAGGAGGGCAGCCTGGAGGGTGGCTGCCGGCTGGGACCTGCCTGGCTCCAGCTCTGCTCTTCTTTGTGTCAGCTTGGGAGATAATGAGTTGTAATTATCAGTGCTGGCTCACAAACGAGCTGTTTTGTTTGCCTGCATTTTCCCAGGACGAAATTCCTTATTCCTTATTTTGTGCCTGCAGGGTAGCAAGGGAGGGGAGCTGGGGGATGTCACCCAAACAGAGAGGAAGGAGAGAAGGGAAATGAGGGGAAAAATTACTTTATCTGCTTGTTGAGGTGTTGAAGAGAAGGCAGGTATGGGAAGCTCCCAGCAAGGGGAGGATAACACTGGGCATGCTGGGGCTGGTCTGCTGCTGCCCTCCCTTTGCTGGAGGAGTTCTGACCCATGTGGACCCCAGGCACAGCTCTGGGGATCAGGACTGACATCTCACTGTTGCCAGTCCATCCCATCTGTGGCAGCTTCCCCAGCTGCCGAGGCTGGGCAAGTAGCCCTTGTCCTCTCAATTTCTGCCTCTCCCCAGGCTACGTGAACTTCCGCCAGCAGTACCCTGAGCTCTTTGAGAACCTGAGCCCCGAGGCCGTGCGCAGCACCATCGAGGCCGGGTATCCCGGCATCCTGGCCAGCAGGGACAAGCATGGGCGGGTGGTGATGCTTTTCAACATTGAGAACTGGGATTACGAGGAGATCACCTTCGACGAGGTCAGTTCACCTCAGACACTGCTCCCAGAGCAGGGTGGGGTCCTGCTCCCGGACTGTTCCCGCTGGCAGGTCTGAGCACAGCATCCTTACACACACACGCATGAGTCCACACACATGTCCAGGTTGAAGCCAATCTGTAGCCCTCTGAATTTATCCTTTGGGGAAGCCTGTGAGAGCATGGCCCATCTGAAAGTGTTCCCCTTCCTTCCCCTCCAGTGCAGTGCAAGGTGCGGACCAAATTGGGGGTGTACATCCCCCAGCCCAGGTAACATGGGGTGAAGAAAGGCACCACGCCATTAAAACAAGGTCCTTCAGAAAGGAGGGATGTACAGGGCAGAGGAGGAAGCTGAGGCATGGGACATAGAAAGGGCTTCTTGGCAAAGAGGTCTCCAGGCACGTAACTCACAGCTTGCTCCTAACTTGAAAGGGAATGTGGTGGTGGCTGAGCATCCCCTGAAATGCCCTCCCTGCTCTGAAGTCCTGGGGCTGGCTGTGACAAGCAGACCCTGGCTAATACTCCATGGGACTCTTCCTGGGAACCCCCTGATTCCTACAGCAGGTTCCTATTGGAGACAAGACCTCATACAAGACCCTCCTGTCTCTCCTCTCCATTAGATCCTTCGTGCCTATTGTATTATCTTGGAGAAGCTGCTGGAAAATGAAGAGACCCAGATCAATGGGTTCTGCATTGTTGAGAACTTCAAGGGCTTCACCATGCAGCAGGCATCAGGGATCAAACCCTCTGAGCTCAAGAAGATGGTGGACATGCTACAGGTGAGGTGGCCAAGTCTGCGCCCAGCAGCGGCAGAGAGGGCCCTGGTGGAGCAGAGAGCTCAGGGAAGGGAGGCAGCAGGGTTTGGGATTGCCACCACAATGGCACAATGAGAAGGCATCATGGAGAGGCTGTTTCCCATCACCCCCTCCTTGCCTTGCCAGCTAATTGGCTTAATCCTTGCAAAATGGATCCTAATTTTCCCACCCCGTCTCCCTGCCCTCTCAAAAGTCTGACCAGAAGCAGTACCATCACTTACAACATCCTATGGAAGTCTGGAGGTCTTTCCTCACCAACCTCTCGGCCCAGCCCTACCCAGGCTGGATGGAGACTTACAGACACTTCAGGATTTCTGTCCTTGGACCAGAGGCCAAAGACTCAGCTCTCCCCAGGGAAGGAGGACAGCAGAGATGTGATCCTTCTCATGGAGTGGGAGCAATGAACTATCTAGGAGGCTCTTCAGCTTCCTGGTGCTCCTGGGACTGGGATGGCTGATCCTCTGGGTCAGAACACAAAGGGGCCATCAAACAGAGAAGGGGAGATTGGGCAAGGAGAGCTATGGCAATGCTGGGGTGACCACTGCTGCCTGCACAGAGCTGGGTGGACAGCACCATCTGTAACCATCTTGTCTCGGTTTGGGATCCTAGGACTCCTTCCCAGCACGGTTCAAGGCTGTCCACTTCATCCACCAGCCTTGGTACTTCACCACCACCTACAACGTGGTCAAACCATTCCTGAAGAGCAAACTGCTGGAGAGGGTGAGTGTGGGAAAGGGGCCTGGAGGCAAAGGCACATCCCTGGGTGAAACAGAGTGGTTGGGAAGAATGGCTCCAGTCCTCTGCTGAGAGTCACTCCCATCTCCCTCCAGGTCTTTGTGCACGGGGAGGAGCTGGAGTCCTTCTACCAGGAGATCGATGCTGACATCTTGCCAGCAGACTTTGGTGGCAACCTGCCCAAGTACGACGGCAAAGCAACTGCAGAGAAGCTCTTTGGGCCCCGCATCGAGTCTGAAGACACAGCTCTCTAAAGCAGGGGCCTGCTCCCCCTGCCCTGTACAGTAGCATCAGAGGTGGCCCCCTAACCCCAGCCACCTCCCTTCTGTAGCATTGGTCGAGTGACTGCTCGTGATGAGGCACTCTGGGCGTGTTGCTCCACGCCTGTCCCTCCCCTCCCCACTCCAGGCAGCGGGGCTGCCCGGCAGCTCTGTCCCTCCTGGGCAGAGCACCCTTCCCTTGGGAGCCAGCAGAGAAAGGAGGCCACCAGCCCCCTCCCACAGCATTCCCTGGAGCTGTGGGGGGAGGACAGGAGAGTGTCTGCTCTGGGGAGGAAGGGCTACAGCGAGAGAGAAATAAAGTGTTTAACAACAGAGCTTTGGGGTCCCTCGTGGTAAGGAACAGGGATGCAGCTTTTTGGGCACTGGCTGTGTTGGTGGTTTTAAGGAGGCCAGGAGCGTCAGCGTTTCGTAGGAGACCCCTGTCCCTCATCACTGACTACCCTTTGGCACAAGGACCAAGGAGCTGTCTGTCTCCATCCCCCCTGCATCCCAGATCAAGTCCCACCCCTGCCTGAGCAAGGACCCCCAATTCTTAGTCACCTGCTCTAACCAGGAAGGAGAAAACAGCCCAAAAGATGCAAAGAAAAACCCAATCAGGGGCCCAGGCAGAGCTGGTTGTGCCTAATTCCTACTCAGCCAGGCAGGCAGAGAGGAGGAACAGAGGCTGCAGCAGCCAGAGACTAGGAGATGGATTTCAAGCACAGAATAATGAAAGACAAGCAGAATGTACCCTCCTAAATCCTTCAAAAGCTGTTTGTCCTAGCACTGCATTGTGAGAGGGAGCTTAGTCAGGGAAGCTCAACCAAAAGCCAGGGTGGAGGGCAGAGGAGGGTCCTGGCCCAGTAAACAAGCTGTGCCTGATGCTAATTTGACCTTGCTAATGTGGAGTCAGTAGAACCTGGGTGGGGAGGAGGGAGGCAGAAGTAGCTGTCCAGGCAAGGCAGTCTGTTCTGGTCCATGAACCAGGCACCTCCTCCAAGGAGCCGATCAGATACCTGTTTCTAGACCATCTTCTCCCTGGGTCAGCAGTAGGGCTTGGGAGAGGAGCAAGTTACTCATCTTTCCCTGGGTTACCTCATCCCTCAGCCTGGTCCTGCAGTGTGCTCTGTCCCCCCTCCCATCTTCATCTTTCATCAGCCAGAACAGCCCTCCCCCCCAAAGCTGGCCGAGGTGGAGGGCACTGACAAGAGCCACATTCATCAGGGCACTGGCTCAGGCTCAAACCAAACAGGACATGGGCTCTGAAGCCACAGGGAGGATGGGGCCTGTCTGGCCAGAGGCCACTGGGGTTAAATCTGTTTGCTCCAGCCCCAGCAGCATGGTGAGGCCATGCATGGCAAGTCCCAGCCTGAGGCTGTGCCAACCTTGTGCGAGAGGCCAGAGGGAGAGCAAAAGGCACCTCTTGGCTTCATTTGACTCCTTATTGCATCTGGAGCCATCCCAAGGAAACCACGTGTGACAACTCTGCAACCATCAGGCCAGTGCAAACACAACAGCACAGCTTGCCTGGGAGTCAGAGCAATTGCATCTTGTGAAAACAGGAAAAGGAAACAAAAAGCAAACAACCCAACAAAACCATACAGACAGAAGCACCACACTGCTGCCTCGGGGACTTGGACAGTGACAGATTTTGTGAGGTCCCTGTGGCTGCTCACCACTGCTGGGACAGACTGTCAGCCAGTAGCTTGCTTTGACAGGGAGACAGAACAGCACAGCAAACAGAGCAGGGAGCAGTGACTCTGACCAAGCCAGGAAGCAGGTTTAAAGCAGAACTAACAGCTAGATCTTAATGGCCAGTAAACTAGAGATGAAGCCCAAAACAATTCCCACAAAGTAATTCCCATTACAGGGGAAGAGCAGCAACAGTCCTGTCCCAACCTTGCTGCCCTAAGGACTCACAAGTCCAAGTTACCTTCCACCTCTATCTTACTTGGTCTGTAGATAATGAACCACACATCAGCAAGCTCTTAAGTGTCAGGCGAGTAGTGCTTTTGTATACTCTGGGCTCAAAGGTGTCACTGTCCAGGCAGGAGTTGCTGTTGTTTTTTCTGCCAGCAGTTGAAAGGTTAGGAAATCCACTCCCTGTCAGGCAGGGTAAAATAACAGATGTTCTCCACTGGCAAAAATAACCCTTCTTCACTATTTTCAGGGCAGGCATGCAGTTTAAGCTGATGCCATGCCCCTTCTCCACCAGAATGGCAAAGACCCCTTCTTGTCCAGAAGACAAAAGGCAACTGGGAAAGGCTCGAGCAGCACTAGTGCTTGCATTATGTACTGCAAGGGAGAAAGGGGGAGAAGATAAAGTCACCCCTCCAGCCAGCTCCCCACACTGGGCCTCAGGGAAGACTGAGAGCCTCTGCCAACATATATAACTTCACACACAGTCACTAGATGTAGCACTGACTTCAATAAGTCCTTTATTTTTAAATAAAGAAATCCCACCAAATCAAAGATAACAAAATTACATTTTGTTTTGCAGTGACTTCCATTTTACACCACACAAGAACAAAAATTAATGAAAAAAATCAAAGACATTGTTTTATATATATTTATATATAATTTTAAAGGTAAACATCAGCAGATATAGAAAAATTGCATTGCTAGTTGCAAATCATCTCCCCTGAAGCTCTCAGCTCCAGAGAATTTGACTCAGAACATGGTAGCAGGGAGGGTGTCTCAATATACAAGTTTCTTCAGGGCAGCATTTAGAGATGGTTGCAGAATATAATTTTGCCAAATTGAAAATGTTTTTGTAGTCAACTGCTCACCAAGAACATTAGAAGTCACTCTGCCTTTTCTAATACAGCTGCACAAGCAAAACAAGAGCACAGGTCTCCTCTTCCCAAGCTCTTCACACACCTCTTTGGCCTGGAAGTTTCAGAGAAAAGAGGTTATGCTTTCTAAAGAAGAACATCTAGTGATCTGTCACTAGGAATTACGGTCAAGCTGTCACATAACATGAGAAAATATGCTTCTTTGGAAATCTGTTGACTTGGGCTAAGCAGTAGGGTTTGGTTGTATCGAATACAAATGGGTTTTGTTTGGCTTTTTGTTTATTTTAAAGACTTCCCAAGTTGGCAGGAGCCATGAGAAGGGTCAGCATCCCTGTAGAACTATAGTGGAGATCCTAGAAGAAAGTTCTGTGTCTCATCTCTAGTCATGAAAGAGCTTTGACTACAATGCAATGTCATTCAGACAAAAGCAAAAAGGCTTTGTGCCGCCTTGTACAGATGTTCAGAAGAACCCTAAAAACCCTTCCACACCACAGCATGGAAAGCTGACAAAGTCCAGGCCTGTGTAAAACCTACTCCCAGTGAGAAGAGGGTACAGTTACAGGGCTCCCCCATCTTGGGCTGGTGATGCTCTGAGGAAGTCTAAGCTTGGAGAAAACTCAAAGTTCTCACACCAAGAAGGGCTCTTTGCTTTTCACCTAGAAGCCATGAAGGAGACACTGTTTTGAGTCACTGTGGCTCTAGGACTTTCCCAATGAACAGACCCACCTAAGGAATAAGGACACAAGGAGTATGGCTCAAGCCAGAAACAAGATGCTTTTTACAACAAATGACTTCTACATGCAGCAGAAGGCTCAAGCCTTCTCTGGTCTCATAGAAAAAAAAAAAAAAAATAAAAAAAAAAAAAAAATTGAAGAGTTTCAATAAGCTCCAGACAAGCATAGTATTTCCAGAAAAAGTTGGAAGCAATCCAGGTGACTAAACTGTTTGGCAATTAAAGCCTGAAGAAGTTACTCTTTGCTCTTTCTTTTCAGATGTAGTCACTTAATCTACCTCCAGCTATGCTGCTGGAGTGTTTAAATAGACACAAGAACTTTGGGATTGTAAGACAACAAATCACATACCAAGCAAAGCAAACCTTGCTTCTATGACTCAGTTCCAACTGCTAGAGGAGCAGAGAGCTGCAAATGATCCACTGCTTATATACATTGTTATTTTATGCCTTGAAATAGACTGTAGCTAATTGTAGGCTGCCCACAAAGGTCCTTTAAGTCAGCACACACTTGTACAGTGTACATTAAGGATGTGCCTTGATACCTAGTGTCTAAAAATTCATTTACCAGAAAGCAAAGCCCCAAAAGCTCTGACAGAGCTGTTACTGAAGTCTCTAGATATGTTGATGTGAAGGGAGGAGGAGAAAAAGGGCAAGGCACCACGTGTCAAAGGGCTGTGGTCTAGGAACTTGTGGCAGACCCAGGACAGATGACACACAGATAGCTTGGCTAAATTCAGTACTGGAGTTAATAGTTCCCAGTATTTTTACTAAATGCCCTCTCTTTGTAACCTGTATCTTCACAAACAGGAACTGCAGAGAAACACTCAGGGAAAAGACCATAGGGAAGTTCAAGTGTTTGCCTTTACAGTGCAACTACAGCACTGCCAGTCCCATCCGAAAACACCTCCGCTAACTAAGGTACCACTAAAAAGGTGGTTCAGTAAGAGCAAGCTTGAGCTTACTCTCCAGATCTCTCCAAAAAAATGGCAAAGGTGATGGTTAGACCGGCCTAACCATCAAAGAATAATAATTCTGCAACCTGCTGACTGATTGAGAAGGTCCTTGGGGTTTATGTTCAAGTGCTACTTACATCCAGTGATGGGAAAGGTGTGTATACCATGAGACTACCTGTGGAGGAACTCTCCTAATGCTTTTTCTAATCCCAGTTTGAAACTAAGCAGAGCACATGTCAGATTTGTCATGCTGTGATCTTGAACTGCTCTATCAGACCATACTGCCATGATCTACAGGTGCACACCACAACAACTTCATGTGTCTTGATGAGAGATGAAGGACAACCTCACCTTTAAGACTGAAAAATTCAGACTGCATTTAAGTTTGTGTTCACTGGGCAAATGAAGACCACCTGCCCACATAACAAGACTAGTACTGCCTTATTTTGGGAAGTAAGAGTATTTCAGAGGAGGACTGGACAAAGTCCCATGTGTCTAGGGGCACTGGCACCAGATATCAGTTGTCAGTCATTGTTGGTAGCAAGATTTAATAGACAATTTTAAGGTCTTCAGATAATATGCACTGCAGGTTTATTTTCTCCTCTCCCAGTTCCCCAAGATTTGACTGCTGCATGTATGACCACAAATCTTGCTTTGAAAGAAGCATCGAGTTGGCTGAGATAGAGAGAATAGGTTTTTTTCCACTCCTTCCACGCACAGGCTTAATAAGCTGAACTTCGGGCTCCAGAAACCTTTGCATGAACAAGCCATGACAAAAGCTCTTCTTCCCCAAAGAGGCCAGAATCAGTCAAGTCACAAGCCATTTGAACAGTTTTAGATGCAAGTGCAAAAAAAAGGCAAAGGAGCAAGACAGAGACCCATATTACTTCTTGAGAGTTTCAAGAAGTCCACAGCACTGGTACTTCTGAATTATGAAGGCTTGGATTGTGGGGCAGGAAGAAGTATTCCTCAGAAAGACCCTCTAACTTGAAAGAAAAATCTGTTTCATTAGACAAAGTTACAGCTCCTGCTGCTTTGAGAACTGCCCAGTTGCTCACCTCATTTTAGGAGACTGAGACACCTAAATTTATACTGTATCTATTTGATGTGTACAAGTGTTGTTTACACTCCACTTTGCTGAAGCGAGAAGATATTTAAGTCATAACCAATGAATATTGCATGAACACTACTTAAGCAAAAAACTGAAATGTCTTATGACATATTTTAGTGATGCAGTATGAATAAGAGGATAACAGAGACAAGATATCCATCAGCTAAGAATATCCTTGCTAACTGATGCCCTAAAATAGTTCTTAAGGAACAGCCACAAGCATGGCCAAGTCTTGCTGTAGCTTTACTTGGTTTCATTTTATTTTGAAGAAAAAAAGGAAACCTGGATTTACTAACAAGGAGAATGTCCAGATATCCACAGTTCATTGTAACAGGCCAAGGGGTCTGGCCTAAGGCAAATGAAAGAAATTTCCTGATATGACAGTGCACCTTTGCTACAATAGTTAATTATTGCTTTATTAAACCAAAACCCCACCTCTCCACCCTACTGAAGTTCAGGGACAGGGCAGTCCAGAAGGCTTGTTCCCCTGTATTACCAGACTGAAGTCCTGCTGCTTGTTTCACCCTTAAGTTATAAATTAAAGTGCCTGGAACACAGACCAAGGCTGAAGCAATAAAGTGCTGATGTGGAAACTGTGACAGAAAAAGAATTTCACTGACACTGTGATAAAGAAATCCTGAAGATGGATTAATGAAACTACAATATTGACAGAACAAACAGAAAAGAAGATTTTTTTTTTTTTACCACAAAGTTTCAGTCTCCAGATTGTCTTGAGACAACTTTCCTTCCAGGAGATAGACTAAAGTCTTTAATAACCATCTTGGCACAGACCATAACAACCACTTGAAGGAAAAGCACAAGTGAGTAGGCATCTTTTCTGCAACCAGCTTTCACATCTCACTTTGCACATTAAAACTAGAAGGGGATGTCTGAGTGTGGAAAAGAAATTCAAGTGAGACAGAGCCCAGTGTCTTACTGGAGCCAGTAATCCTACAGCATTATACAGCTATGGAATTAGTCAGCCATGCAGAGATGTCATTTCAGTTGCACAGAGCTAGACACATCCTGCTCCCCATCAACTGTAAGGTAAGTCATGTCTGAAAACCACTGGATGCTCTGAAAGCCAAGGGGAAGAATTTTGATACTATTTGCCATGACATAAGGTGAATAAATCTAAAGAGATACACCCCACCCCTCTGCCAATTAATCCCTAAGAGTCCATAGCTCTCCATGAAATATTCTTTCAAACAGATTGATCTCACAGAAAAATCCTGCAGATTCTTGATCCTGGGTTTCCATTTGGAAGCCAGAGCCAGTCCTGGGTCAAACAAAGAATCCAGTACTGAAAAGATGACTGCATTTAAAGAGAGGCAAAAGTGACAAGGTGACTAATCAGGTCCTGAAGTGAGGAAAATGTCTACACATAGAAACAGTAACTGGCATTACCAGGCTGCAGCTCTTCTCTACTTGGAGTCCCAGTATAAAGCCACCCCAAACCATAGACAGCTGAAGCATAGAAAATTGAATATTCTTGAAGTGATTCACTTGTGCAAGTGCATTCCTAGGAACTACAAGGTTTCCCTTGAGATGGTGCAAAGCTGAAACTCCACTTGCAGTCAAGCATCTGTTTTTCCAAGCCACATTGTAGTGGCTTACAGACTGAACATTTACTGGCTTGTGGCTTGGTACAGGTATTTTCCAGCACCAGAACAGGGGACAGAGCCATAGTTACCTGGTCATTTATACTTAAACAAATGCTGCAGATCAAGTTTTTGACCAGCAGGCGAAGAGACTTCGACATTTGAAACTTCTGTTATATTAAAGCAAGCAATCTTTAGCTCGGTAGCCCTGTAACAAGCCACAGTCAGCAACTTAATTCTTCAAGCAGAGGAGTAAGTTACAAACCCAAGTGACTATACACCCAAAAGTGCTCTGACCAGATGTTAACCTCTGCTTTAACTCCACTTCGGAAGAAAACATTGTGATCAAACCCCAGCCATAGGATATCAAGGAGAATGGAAACCTGAAGCAGCAGGTGAGGGAACAAGATGTTCCCAAAGGGGGAGATATATTGAAGTGATCCAGAGTCTTTGGGTCAATTACTCCTGGGCAGACATGGCCTGCTCTGCATCCGAGCAGTGAGGCTTTGTCTTCTCCCACTGGCAGATGGCATTGGCATACTGCACCACGAGCTTATCCATCCAGGTAAGAGGTTCTGGGAACAGTACAGACCCCTCAAAGAATCCCAGGTGGCCTCCATGAAGGGGCAGCACATGCATGACATTTTCTTTTTTCTCTGTAAAACAAAAGGAGACAAAGTTCCAGAAGGTTAACATCTTTGAGCTGAGAATGAAACCATCTTAAGTTGACAGCACAAGAAGGCTGCCCAAGAAATGCTGCTGGCCAGGCCCTTACAGCAATAGCTGTATTGCTCTAAGAATGGACAGTCTTTAACAAATGAACATCTTTAACTCACATCCACTGGAACTAGGACTGTTGCACCATGTCAAGCTGCACTAAGCTCTGACAGTGTATCAGCCATCTTGTTTCATGGATACTGAAAAAAACCTTGTGCTTGCTCCTGTGGATAGATTCTCTGCTCACAGCCTTCAATCAGGAAAAGAATGGAGCCTGCTTCCTTCCCTGCCCACCCACTATTTGTGTGATGAAGCAGCAGCAGCTCCCCCTTCTGAGCTAATACAGATAATTTTCCTTTTTCCTTGTCTGAAGATAGCTCAACTCCTTTCAAGGGAGAGATCTCAGTCTAGTGCCAAGTGACACAGCCATTCACATACTCTCCCTCTTCCATCAAAGGGGGGTGTTTATCTGTGCTTCTTCCAGACTGTCACTAATACCCACCTTTCTATTAAATCCCAGTGAGGAATGAAGACATGAGGAATCATTTTTTCCATCCAAGAATATAACCTGGATGTCACCTGCAGGCTATCAACACAAGCCAAAACAGCAGAGTGGACTAAAGTTCTTCTCTGCTCAAGGTTAGCCTTGCTAGTTCTAGCAACTAGTGATTTAAAGAGGCTTAGCACATCTCCCACAGCATTACAGACATAAGGAGGAAGTCCAGATGCTTTGAGATGGTGAATCATGATGTGACAAGCAAGCTGCAGGTGCACAAATATGCACAGCTAGAGGAGACTGCTTCAACATACCTGAAAGAGCTCTTGGAATTGATAGAAGACTCTCATGGACAAGAGGGTCATCAGCAGCATTAACCAACAGAAGAGGAACATAGATCTGGCATAAAAGGAAAAAACCAAAAGTAAGGGTTTGATATTTGAATGTCAATCTACCAACTGTAAAAGTATCTTCATTTAATTCAGTTAAGACCACTTATTGCAGAGTTAATTCATTGTTTCCCCCAGTTCAATTGTAAGAAAGAGGTCGGGGTGTATCAGAGCAAACACAGATCAAGTCCCCATTCTCAGAATCCAAATAGTTACACCCTTTTTTTCCTCTGCTTTGCACATCAGTGCAGCTAGTGCCAGCTCTGTTATGGATACCTTGATTAAAGTCCAGGAAACTCCCTTGGAACATCTCCATCCTTTGGTTCAGTAGAGAAAGGAAGAATTAATCCCAGTTCCACTTCTGCAAAACTCTGCTCTACTAAGCATCTGCTTGCCAGATATTGTCCCAAGTCTCTTCCACAGCATCTAGTAAACCTTTCTTCCTGGAAACTGCAGGCTCTATGCCACCACCCATTTCCCACCTTGTCATGATGCACTCAGAGCAGCTCAGCTGAACACACGGCTTTATCCAGATCACTTGGGTGCTACTACCTGCCAGAATTATAACCTGGTTAGAGCTCAGAGCATTTACCCCCAGTATTAGAGGTAGCAAGAACTGAAATCCCATTCCAATATACTGTGCCTGATTATTTCTGAAAATCCTACTAAGACAGCTATGTCAGGTATCAACAACAGAAGCCACAGGGTATTTTCTCTCCAGTAGGAAAATGAACATACAAGACCAGTCTATTGCAAGAGCTTACCGTGTGCAAGTACTGCAGGCAACTTTCCTTTTCATAGTATTCCTTCAGTGAGCTGTAGCCATGGAACTTCCTGAAATAGAGCAGATTGTCACTGCAATCATCTGCTTCTAGTACCCACGTGACTGTTACTTTCAAGTGAGGACATATACGCAGAAACAGGAATGATGCCTCAATTTTCAAAGAATTTAATACCCAGTGTCTTTGCAAAACCCACCTCTGGCATTACATGCCTTTATGCTTTCTGTGCTTACTCAAACATTGTGAGAGCACGGGTAAGTTAAAAATGCAAGTTGAAAACTAGCAGGCTTCAGGGCATTTCTTTTAGAGTATCCCACTTCACTTAAGTGTACATGTAGAAGAAAGAAAAAGTTATGATCTTGTTCATCTTTTCCTCAAAGCCTTTTCCAATACAACCTCACCACAGCTTATGAAGCTCAAACATACTTGATAAGCCCCTCAGAATTCAGTAAACCTACACTCAAGTGCCTTGTTTTTATCTAAGAGACAACATAGCTGGTATGTTGGGTCAAACAAGTAGGGAGATTTCCCTCTCAGGGAATAGTCTGTTTTGTTTTTTTTAATAAGCAGCCAACAATATTCCAAGTTTGCCAGAAGTGTTATAGCTGAGAGCTATATATAAGTTTACAGCTTCATTTTGGAAAGGTGCATTGCCTGACACAGAACATGCTGTGGTATGGACACTGCCACTTAAGGTGCTGTAGTGTTGTTAAGGACACAGGCAACAACAGGCTACTGCTTAATAAAGCAGAGAACTTAAATAGGTGTTAGTGTGACAACTAAGTTGTATTATTTCAACCAACCCTCATAGGTATTGAGAAGGCAGCAGTGTTTTTTGGGGAGAAGGTTCTTTACAAGATTCAAACAGAGCTAAGGAAATCCATGAGCTGTTCTGAGATGCTTTTCACAGTCCACTGTTGGGGTTTTTTTGTTTGGTTTTTCCGTTGTTGTTTTTGTTTGTTTGTTTTTGTTTGGTTGGTTTTTTTGCTAGAGTTCACCAGCAGGGCAGGTTATTCCTACATTATTAAAGGCTGCAGGTTCAGGTGTTACTGATAAACACCTCCTGGATTATTTTAAAGAAGCTGTGTCTGTCAATAGTAAGGTTTTTCCTGCTAAGTTTTCTTCAGTGTGGAGGTAAGTAAGAATTTGAAGTTGAGTTCACTGTATATCAGCAGATTCCTACAGGCACAGCAAGGGGCATGCAAGAGCAACATCGGGAAGAGTAGGTACTTTCAGAATTCTACAGAGGAGCAGAGAATTGTCCCTCATACCTCATCACGTTATCATCAATCTGCATCAGGGATGTTGCTGTATAGAGCTTGCTCAGATCAGCATCTGACAGGCTTTGTGGCTTCTTCATGTTATCTCCAAAAAGAACTTGCCTGAAAGAGTAACATCAAGAATTACATCCAGACAACAAAAGGGCAGCAGGACCTGTTTCAAGGACGAGTGAGTCTGCCAAATCTGACAAGACTAGAAGTGGGCTACATATACATGAGGCTTTCTTGGGAACCAGAACAGCATATTTGTCCACTTCCCACTGCAGCATGACATAACAGAAACCCTAGCAGCTTCCTCAGAGAAAAATGTTGTCCTGATATACTGAAAAACTGCATGATGGGGCCCCTAAAAACAATCTTCCCAGAACAGAGAGCACTAAGGGTATTTGGAATAGAGGCTGCATATTAGAGGGAGGGTTCTTTGGCTTCAGACCAATCCTGTGCACGGTTTGGGTGAGAGCAGTCCTGGGCACAGCATCTCCTCCACCATCTGGTCCTAAAGCCCCCCAGCACAGACATCAGCCTAGCTCACACAACAGAAATTACTTGGGGCATTACCTTAGCAGAAAGCTATTTACTATGGACACTTGTCATAACTGATTATTGCCCCCGAGAGACAATGTTTCTTTACCAGAACAAACTTCTCCCCGAACAAACAGAAAAAAAAGACACAAGTTGGAAAGGGATTTTTATTCCCTTTCAGAGGCAGCTGCAGGGTAGAGCTAGGTTTGATTTGGGGGAGCTGCCTAAGAGCACAAGTGATTATGGAAAAAGTTTACTTAACATACTTGCCTTCAAGCCAGCACTGGCTTTTTCTGGGTTACAAATTTAAGTACCTTTTAATGGGAGCTTACCTAACTTCAGATGTTAAATTTGGTCAAGTTGTCTAAATATTTGTAAATCTGGAATGAATTATGTGGATCATCCTACATCAGCTGCCCTAACTTCTACAAGTGTTTCATACTGCACAAGAGTGTAAACAAAGAACCAAAAGTTTGAAGTGACACATGCTCTTAATTCAGTGGATCTTAGATATTCCTCTCCTTTTCTCTCCAGTCAGGCATGGATGAGGTACTTTCTTGACCTAGAAAGTACCACCCAGAGAACTTCTAGTGAGGGAAAACAACAACATTGAGTATGTCATCTGTTTAGTACACACATTCCTTTGTTATGTGAGAGACACGGATCGCAACAGCAGCACTTGCACTCCAGGAACAGCAACATTAAGTATTTTGCTGGCTACAGGCTCTTTCTAGAGGAACAGCTAGAAGCCAGAGCTACAGGTTTGACTATTTGCTTATTTGATAAGCAGCAGCTCCATACAGTAGATCTTGAAGATTAGTCCTACCTCAGGTAGGTGGCAGAACAAGAGGCTCCTTGAATAGGGAATTCTTTGGCTAGAAGTGAAACAGATGCAGAATACTCGACTTTGAAGTCTAATTGCAATGTTTTCCTGTGCATGTCTTGTTTATTCATTGAGCAATCTTTCAGAGAAGACAGAAGGACAACAAAGCCTTTCTTCCAACAAGAAGACCAAAGCTTACTTGTATATTTTACAGTACACTAATGAGGTTGACACAGGCTCCCCTTCTCTGTTGGTTCATCTAAAGACCAACCAAAGAACTTTCAGGAGTCCTGTTTTAAAGGACCAGGAAAACAAATCCAGTATAGCAATTGACCCAATCAATACCATCAGTGTAAATGATGCACTGCAGTACCTGTGAGAAAGGATGATCTTTTTCATATTGTCTGCCATGAGGAAGTTATAAAATCTTCTACAATGATCCCACTGCATGAAGGTTTCCTGTGCCCTAGAAAAGAAACACAGTGCAGAACAAACAAAGCTGTTAATGGAGATCTTGAAAGATTAGATTAATACACTGTTAACATCTCATGGCAGCTTGGAGGCTATGTAAACAAACCTCAAGGCCTTCCCTGCCACAGCTTAACCTTTTCCAGGAAATGACTTCCACTTTGATGAACTTTGTTAGTATCAGAAAACAGATCTGCAGTCTCATCTTGCACAACAAAATTAGAAGTTTTGATAAGAGCATTTAAGAGCCATCAATCAAGATCCAAAACACTGACAAAGTATCCCCTTGCAGAAGTTGAATGTAATTTACATAATGGCACTACCAAGGAAAGGGCCAAACCCCATTGCTGAACAGTGTTGCCTGTTGTGCATATAGCTCTGCAGAGGAAATAATTTGTGCAGATGTTTCCAATATGTACAGACACAGCTTCATTGGCAGGAACTGTAAGAATAAATACTAGTTGCAGCTGCAAGTATCATCTGAATTGTCTTTACCTTTTCTCAAAGCAGAATAGCACTTCACAGCTTATCTGTTGTTCAAACAGAATTAAAGCCATCCAGAGTTCTGTGAGCTCTGCCAGATACCAGCACTCCTTTGCTATGCAGGGTCATGGGCAGGTTAGAGCTTTAGTCTTTGCAGGGTTTGCTGTTACTGAGGAAACACACTATCATTTACCCAGTGACTGGAAGAATGCTGGGAGCAGTTTCAGCTACTGAAGCACTTTACCACTTAAACATTAACATACTATAAGAACTGCAGCAGATTTAGCATGACCTCCCAAGCCATAACCAGCAAATCCCCTACCAGAGCAAAAGCAAGCTGTTCTCTTGTAGTTAGCAATGCCTGAGCATGGAATTTCTTTAAAACAAACAAACAAACAAACCACCAAATCTTCCAAAATCTTTTTGTTTAGCCAGACTATATTTACCACATTTATGCCAGGGAAGGGGAATGAAGGAAGACAGGACAATGCACATTTCTTTCCTCACAAAACATTTTCCAAACCTACTAAGTTATTACAGGATGTTTGATGTTAAAGCTACTACATTTCCCTGCAGTTCCTGTGGTGTACAGCAGTATTCCCAATATGAAGAGCTTGTAAGCATTGAAAAAAACCGAAAAAAAACCCCACCACACAGGCAGCTTCCCATATTTTGAGGACTGCCCAGGTTTTAAAGCTGAGGTCTCTCCCCACAGCCTGTAGCTATGGAGATGATGCATTCCACAAGATCAAGAAGCAGAATCAAGCCTGTGCAGGCAGAGATTAAGGAATAAGGAGACCTGTCCCTGTTTAGCCTCAGGGAACACATTCCCCAGATTCTGTTAATTCATTAAACTAAGAGTCTCATTCTTCTGGCAAATCCTAGTATTGCTCTTGCTCTGGAAATGCTTTCCTATTTGAGATCCCTTGCTCACCACCGTTTTTTTCCTTCACTTCCTAAAGTTATTTGGGGGATAAAGGCTGGACAAACCAATATCAAAAAATGGAATTGTAAACTAACTAGTCACATCTACCAGGGTAATCCACTTCCATGTAGCCCAGAAGGCTGAAGCCAGCTATTTTAATCTACCAGACCAAGCCTAGGAAGGCTAAGGCTTTAACCATTTACACGGAGGTGCTTTGTACCTCCTTCCCTCCTACTTCTATAACCAGGGCACAAGGCCTTCCCTCTCCTGTCTTCTGCTCACTAGATGTTGCTTTCCCCTAATTCTTCAGCTAATTAGCACTTAAAGCAGCAGCAGATATTAGGTAGGGAGACAAGACCTGAAAAGACTTCCTGCTGGCTAACCAGTAATAGAGAGCAGATGTTTTGTGACAGGAGGTTTGCTAGGAAATGTTTACCCAGCAGGTGGAGGCAAGAGCTCAGTAATCCACACAACCCACCCAATACTTGCATTAAACTCAGAGAAAAAAAAAAACCAAACAGTTGTCTTTCCACACAAATATCCAAGTGGAGTATTGTTAATCAGGTTGTCCTTGCCCTGTAAGCATAACAGCATTACTCTAAACATCATTTTGGAGACCAGAAATACAGTATTGCGTAATAGAACAAGATGAACCAAGTGGACCTCAGCCAGATGTTAATCCTGCAAACCTTGTCTGATGGCTGCAATTAAGGAGCTGGCTTCAAAAGGATGTTGTGTACTCTATGCCAGAACCCCAGGACAGCTAAGAACATTTTACTTGAAACAAAGCAGAACAGCTGTTCCTGCAGCATCTGTTCAGATTTTAAGGGTGTGAACTAGCAACAGATTATATCTATTTTAGCAGTAGTCACATCTGACCTCAAAAGGGACTAGGTATGCTGGAATATTACATGTATATCAAACTTTTACTCTCATCTTAATGTTTCCAGAAAAGCTTTTTATTTTTACCTCTAAGAGCCTAATTCATAAAAGGCATCTTCAGACTGCTGAATATCAAACTGGTCCCTATGCAGGCAGAGCATCAGCAGCATTGAGAGTTCCAGCTACCCTGACTGGGTTGTGAGCTTCCATAACAAGCTCCTCACAGGTCTGCCATAGTTTTCTTTTCACCATTTTTATCAGTCCAAAGTATCATGAACCAAATACCTGAGTCTCAACAGCCCCTCTTGCCTTATAAATAATCTCGTGGCTCAAAAACTGCAGTTAAATTACTGTAAAGTCAGATACATCATAGTAGTTGTCCAAGTGTACAGAAAGTAAAAACTGAAAACAGCTGCTTAGCCAGTTACACTGGCTTCATTAACTGTGCATACATGGAGTAAAAAAGTACATTAGTTGAGGCACCAGTTTTCAAGCAGCAGCACTGTGCCTGGACCCTCCATCAGTACATGTGAGTGGAGCCACCACAGCTCCTGAAGTGCCACAGCCTTGGCTTCCATGGGGCAGGGGGAGACACCTTAAAATTTTCAGCACACTCCAGGGCTATAAGCTTTCTCCTCCCCAGCTTCCCACTTCTAGAACAGCTGCAAGTGTCCCTCCATCTCATCAGCCCACAGCACTGTTTCAGTGACACACACTAAGAGGGCAGCATGGACTGACAGTCTGTGTGCTGTGTCTCTTTCCAGTCTCCCCGGGTTAAGAGCCTCCAGATGGAACTAAACACTGAAGCCAAACAAGCTATTAGGAACCACGGGATACTTTTCAGAGTGATGAGACAGTGTAAACTATTGCTTGCAAACCTGGCATCAGCTCAGCAGCTGGTCACACTGCCCAGCCTGCCTGGTTAGTTACAGCAGGACTGCACAGGGAATGCCTCCTCTAGGGACACTGTAGCAACGAGACAGCATCACAAGCACAGCCCAGAAGCTGTCAGCATGTACCTGGTCAGGTACAAAAAACCTGTTTGCATTGCTGACAAGAAGCTTAAGTCTTTCCAATCAACAAAGCTTTAGCTGCTCCTTCAGGAGGGTGGCATCCTGCACACTGCAGTCTGTCACACAGGTCAATACAAGAGAAACAACTGTCTTCACTTTGGCCTTCCACATGTACCCTGCCAAGGATCTGCCCCCACCTGCACTCCCAGAAGAGACCAGCATGGAGAAGCCTCCAGACCCACCTCAGTGCACTGTACCCCTGGCACACGCTGACACAGCACAGGACTCGCTCCTGGTTGGCCTGGCTCTCTCCCAGGTATTTGCACACTATGTTTCCACCCAGGCTGAAGCCCACAACAACCAGCTGGGTCTGAGGGTAGGTCTTCTTGATGTAATTCACCATGGCACCAAATTCCCAGGTACAACCTAAAAAAAAAAAAAAGGACAAAGTTAAAGATTCATCTTCTTACATACTTAAATTCCTGCTTGAAGCTTCAGTTGCGTGCTTTGAGTTCAGCTTCTTACCCTTTCTGACTTTTCAATAGCCTTAAGGTTTTAAGAGCTCTGATTCACACATGTGTTCATACATCTGTTAAAGTCCTGTGGAGCTTAGCTCATGTTCAGTTCTGAGAGAGTGCCAAAATAAGATGAAATTTATGTGCTTAAAAATCATGGAAAAAGCTGATGTGACAATTGAAACTCTTCTAAAACAGCCTAAAATGCAGAGTCCAGCAACTCCAGGCTTGACATTACAATGGAAGAGCACCATACCTCATTCCCTTCCTGAGGCAGTTTGCCACTTCTGAAGTGGGCTACCTGGAAAGCAGTTCACTCCTTTGCTTTTCGCAAGACTGTCACGGGTCCCCAAATCCCTACTGATGTTGGAAGGGGATGTGGCTTGTCAGGAAGAACTCTCAGTAGACTCCTACAGAGCCTGATTAAGCAGGCTCTGGAATCAGGGGGAAGGGTTTCAGCAGAGACAGCCTTTGCTGCCACCAAAGAGATAAAGATACTGCAGTTTTCTAAAGGACACATGGTATCCCCACATCAAGGGAAGAGTTAGGTGTCTCTATATAGATCTATTGTTGCTCTCAGCAAGCATCCATTTGGATCCTATAGACTGCTGGGACCAAGGGGTCCAGTTTCTGACATACTCCAATTGTTTGACAGACATGAAGGCACCTGCAACATTTGAGTACCTTCAACTATTTCTCCTGCCTTTGAGTATGGGAAAAGGAAATATGGAGAAGCTGCTAAACTGATGGCATTAGTACACTGGTATCAACTATCTATGCACGTTGTTAACTTCCTCATTGGATTAAGACTGCAAACCACAGAAGGCATCTCATGAATAACAGAAATAAAACTCCAGATGTTTCTTGCTGTTTAGAGTCAGAAATTCAGCTCTACCCTGTGGAATTTGTCCAGGATAAATCCTGAGAGTTAGGACTCTACCCTGTACCAACCCAGCTGTAGCATCCTTGCTAGACATCACTCTGGTTTTATCTACCTCTAGAGGAGACTCTGAACACCAGGGTTTGTATTTGTTTCAGTGGAACAGCAAGCTCCTGGCTGAGCAATCTAGCAGCGCTTGGGCACTCCCTTGTGAACAGTCTTAATGAGCAATTTTCCTCAAGACAACGAAAGCTGCCTTGCTCTGGTTTCCTCTGGAAGAAGCCAGCAGTCAAAACACTTTAGTGGTTGACCTTCACGATTTCAGGGCAGCTCAGAAATGCAAAGCTAGAATAGCAACAGGTCAAGCTTGATGTAGTGGCTGGGATTCAGTGAATCCCAAATTTAGGCTGGAGGATTCAGTGAATCCCATATTTAGGCTACTTGCTCCTCAATAAATATGTCTGGAATACAGCAAAGCTAGAAGGACACTGTGTTATTTGGGTTGGAGGCAGAGTAAAGACGGCTCATGGTCTTGCTGACACTTTACTTAACAAGCAACTCTGCCAAGTGATTTACTCCGTTACTCAAAGGAAGTGCTATGCATTCCTTGCCTTTTCCAAGGTTATAAAAGACTCAGACAGGTATGCCTCAACAGATGCACTACAGAGTAACTCCCTAAGGCCTAAAGCAAGCTCTCAACTTTTGTCAAAAAAAGCAAATGCTTTAATGAGGACAAGCTTAGTTTTGAAGACATGGTAGGCTTGCAGCCACTAACAGCCTAGGGCCTCAGTACAAATGAAGGTACTTCGTATTCCTGAAGTGTTTTCCAAAGAGGAGTAGATTTAATAACTCTAAAACAAGCAACAAAGCATTACAGCCTATTTGCCTGCCAGACTCAGAATCTCAAAGCACAATATTTCTATTTTGACAATTTAACCACTCAAGATAACTACTCTAACTGTTAATCCAAACTCTAAGCAGTATCTGTCGTAGTCATCTTAAAACCTAGCACTAGTCTGGTAAACCCACAATTGACTCCTGAGAGAGTGTTCCTAAGTATATTTACAGTAAAGAGGGACAAAAAGGCTCAGGAGAGCTCAGGAACAAGCAGATTAGGTCACAGGCAAAAAGGCCACATTCTACAAAGATCACATTACTCATTAATAGGGCAGTTGAGACTAGCTGGAGACACCCTTAACACTGTTCCATATCCTTTATTTCTTTTCATTTCTAGCTCAAGAAAGACATCTTACTCAAGGTGAGAGCCCAAAATCATGGCAGTTAAGCACTACCACTTCTGTAGCTTTGCTGTCATACTCTAGAACTGTTGCTGTTTCTTCACACTGTGTTACAGGCAGGGCTAATCCTCCTAGGATAGAAATGTACTTTCTGGATGAACTGGTACAAACTCCTCTCGGGTCACATTTTACAAAGCCTCAGAAGCAGCGTTTATCCTTTAGAGACAGATTTGTTTCACATTCCACTAAACTGGCAATTTCAGCATCTCTAAAATCATTTGAGCAGGCTTGTGGTAGACCTACAAGTTCTTTTCCAGAAGTTTTCAAAAACATGCCTCCTTGATTAAAACATGTGTAAGAGCTGGCAGAAGAGCCAAGAAAAAGTGAATTCAGTATTATTAGCCTCTTCTCCTCCTCCTCCCATGTAAGCTCAGTTTAGTTCCTAGGAAACAGTAGGAAACTATTACCCTCATTTGGGTGCAGCAGTTGTGTTATCCCGAAGGAGGCTGATCAATGCCTAGAAATTCCATAAGCTTGAAAATAAGTCCCCCAGGTGCCATGAAATACCTACCGTATGTGAACATTCGTGGAGAAGTGAGCTCGATGTTTGGTAAGGCTCCCAGGTGGTTCAGGACAGCACATCTGTACCCATTTTTTTGGGCATAGTCGACAAAGGTGCGGATATACTGCTTCTCACTGTGGTTGGCAATCCCCGGGCAGATCACCATCGTGACATCCTCTGTGCACAGAGAGAGGGGAGGAAGTTAAGTAAATGTCACTTCATGCAAATGAAGAGGCTCAGAAGGTTTCCATTCCAGATCCGTGGGAAACCATCTACCACAAGCAAGCTAAAATTCCTACTAGTCTGCCAAAAATCCTGTACAGGACAGGAGACCAGCAGCTCCAGCACTGCAGATGTGAAAAAGTAATTCACGTTATGGGAGATGAACGGCTTTTAACTTCAGGGAAAGCTGTGCAAACAGTTCTACAGACGCTGCCTAGAGACCAAGAGTATATTCTTCCCTTTGATGGACATTTTTGACATCACACATGTTCTGCCTTCTGACAGCCTGCTGTGACTGCGATGTGTGTGGAAGACACGGAGCCCAGTGTTCATTCATGCACCAAGTAGACTGGTTATGCTATTTTCCCCTCATTTCCCGTCCAGAGCTGGGTGTAATACAGATCTTTGAAATGAAGCTTTGCTAAGCACAGACATGCTGATCAGCTGACATCAACCATCATCTACTCTGTGGCTAATCTAATGATATTTGATCTGCTGACACTGCTCACTACTTTAACAAGATATCATTTCATCAGTGAAGAAAGTAATTGTTGTAATTCAAGTAACTACAGTAAATTACATTCAGGATTAGCATATGCTCTTCAAATTAGCTATCACTCTCATGTGCAAAGCTCCAACATTACCAGCTCTAGCCACTGAAATTTTTCCTCATTAGAGAAGCATTGTTCAAATTCTCTTCAGCTACAAAGATAACAGTAACTGTTCTAGTGCAGCATTGTAACATGAGGATCTCAACACCGACAATTAAAAAAAGAAATCTGCTTTTTCTGAAGGCCAAATGGGAGTCATGGGCTCTATCTTCATCCGTCTCCCAGAGCACAGAATCAAGGTTAGCTGCCAGCAGCTGTTTGACTGACCTCCAATGCAGTGCTCAGACCGTGGCTCAAAGAGATCAAATGTGGCTGTCGCTCCATCTGGCATCGTGAGGTACTTGCGAAGTCCATATGGATGTGGTGATCTCACTCTCCCCATTTTCCCATAAAGGGCAGTCTGGATGTGTCCACTCTTTCCCCAGATCAGGGGTGGAATGTACCTGAAAGGCATTAATTTAATTGCTTACCCTTGCTGTGTTAATGATCCTTTAAGAACAGATAAGCACTCCCATAACAAATCTCTCACCAGTTACCAAATATAGTAACAGATATGGAATTGTTTTTGCTATGAGTGAACTGGCAGCAGTGATCTTTGCAGCTTTACACAAGAGGAGAGACCAACATGCTCTCAAAGCTAAAAAACCAGCACCGATAGCAGCAGCAGCAGCCAAAACCCTGACATTCCTCTATATTGAGATGTTAGAGGCACAAATGCTCCTCAATAAATACACAGAGGCCTTGTGCCTCAGTGAGATTGGGACTCCATGTTGCCAGCCAACCAAAGTGACCTCTAGAACTGTAAAGTGTTGTAAATCTGTTTTAATTGAAACACTGAAGCCTGCTGGGTTGAGCCACATGACCTTGTGTAAGCACTTACCCGTACAAGCTAGTAGCAGAAATGACAGGATTCACAGCAAGTTTAGAAAACTGAAAGCCCCAAGACTTGCTTGTTGGGACCATTTTACACAGAACTGCTTTACTGAGTTAAGCAAAGAGCATGGGACAGGTTGATTTTGCCTCTCAGAATTCGGTAAATTTGGGACAATTTTAAGACACCCATTCAGAACCGGCCAAGCTTTGCTGAATAATAAATTCCTTTCAATCAGAGGGGTGAGTCTACCAATTATTTTTGTTTATCAAGGGTATATTAAAGCTAGGTGACAAAGCAGATTGTCTTTTCCTGGCATACTGGCCCTCAAAATAGATATGTGAGAAACACAGTTATGAGCTGGAAAGCATTGAAGGCTTAGTTATCAGGTTTTTTTAGTACAAGCAGAGCTGCAAGTGGTGTAACAGGAAACATACTGTGCCCTACACCACCACCATGTGGGCAAGTCACCTGACCACTGAGCAAAGGAGACTGAGCTGATGCCTTGAAAAAGACAGTTATACCAGCTCTGAACAGGAAAGCACGAATGATTTATTGTTTAGAACAGCAGTCCCAGGGAACACACTTCCAATTAAGAAACTGTGGTCTCTGCTACACAGAGCAGGGTATCCAGAAGAAGTTGACACCACTGGATTCTGAGAGATTAGCAACTCCCTCCCTGTTGTGTTTAGGGCTTCCTCCAGTTATTCCCTTTGACTTCTTGAGACTACATGAAGCAGAGATCATGTTCTTCCCTGTCCACAGAAAACTAGCATCTCAGGACTCAAATTTACTACTTAAGCCCATAATCCACTAGAATGTGACTGAAACCTTACCTTTGTGCTCTGACACTACCTACTCACACAGCTGGACCTTCCCCATGCCAGCTCCTATGTGTCATATCCGCAACTCCCTCTTCCCCCCCACACTCCTTAAAAAGACTTCCTACAAAATAAGAACTATTTAGGCTTGTTTAGCAAGATAAGAGTAGCAGTATGCTCCTTCTCCCTGTTCTCTTCCCTCATCTACAAGGGAGACTGCTTACAGTCAGAGCAACACCGCAGTTCACTGTAGTTTTGCTCAAATTTTTGCGAGTCCACTTCCCAAAGAAACCCAAAATAGATTCCTGCAGAAGCAGCTACCACTTCAATAAAGGTGAGCATCAGCTGGCAGCTTTTGCAGCAACCTCGTAAATTGGCCCTCAGTGCATCTTGGATTTGATCACTCAACTGTAAAGCTTTTCAAAGGATCCATACAAGGCCAGTAGCACTACCCCTCTTCTGTCAGCCCAGCACCTCTGCACTGGGTCTTGCCAGGCACCCCGTGCAGCTGTGCAGATTCCTAATGATAGGGACTGTACAAGCTCATCCTCTAAAATAGCTGGTAGAGGTGGAAAGTAGTCAGTGGATCCATTCTCACGATTCAGAGTAGATATCCATTGGAATAATGCAGTCAAACTGAGCCAGACTGCACAAGAACCACAGATGGTTCTGCTCGAGTCACAAACAGCTCAGTGAAGAGGCTTTGAACACAACTATTATGCCAGATACACTGGTAGAGACACTGCCCTTCTAACATAAGGAAAAACAGTGGTTTCACCCCAGTCGTTCCCTTTACCATCAGTTCAGGTCAGGAGCCATACTCCACACTACACTGTGCTTGATTGCAGTTGTATTTTTTCCCCACAGACACCCTTTACAGATGGGGTTTGCTGGCAGCTTTTGAGGGGAGTTGACAAATACAACCTATAAGAAGAATTTGTAGCTCTTTTAGAAGAGACTCAGATGTCAACATTGTTTCATGGTTTCCAATCTTGGGTTAAGCATATGCATTGTAAAGTCTTGGCAATTCTGCTTCCATACAGTGCTTTTCAAATCAACGTTTATCCCAAAATCTTACCCCATGGGGCTAACAGGGAAGCAATACCTACAGCTGCTAAGCTATACAGCTGTCACTGATTACTGCTATCATCTTGATAGAAAAAAAATATAAGCCAAAAATCAAGGATCTCTGCAAGCATAAAACCTTTCCTCATGTTTAATCTACAGTTCAGTTTCCAGCTATAGGTTACAGTCATCCACTGGAAGAGATGCAGCAGCAGATACCACAGGGTGTTGCTAGAGAGGAAATCAGAAGAGTCTTCAAAGACTCACCACTACTGCCAGAGTTTAAATTAAGACAAAAGGCTTCAAGCACACCACTTAACAAGAGTGCACTGCTTACCAGTCTGCCTCCACAGATGGTTCCTCTTGGGAAAGAGACCCCCAAACCTGACTTTGAATAACCTGACTGGAGGTTACCTAAGTACTGATCTGCAATAACTCAAACCTTTATGCTACTTTTACGGACAAACAGTACATGCAGTTTCATTGATACATTCTTCATTTAAGGCAGGAATCCCTGTGACTATCCATAATGGACAAATGATACCTACAGTTTCGACATCTTCCTCAAAGCTTAAACTCTGTGAAGCCCTATGGACAAGGGAACACTCACACTCCTTTCAGAGTGAACAAGTGTTTGAGCATCCTGTGGACCAAGTAAAATGCTCAGCTTATCTTTTATGACGCTAACTTCCAGTCAGCTGCTTAAGCATCACACTGCCCGCAGCAAAGATGCCTTGTGTTAGTCATTCTGCATGAAAATGCACTCTCAAATAAATATTTAAAGGTCAAGACTCAGCATGAGTAATGTGCATAGTACTCTGATGCAGTTTTGTTACTCCTATTTAGTAATACCTAAGCACTGTTGTTAAATGTATTTCTACAGTTTGCACTTTATTTTAAAGCAGTTAAAGCTCTGAAATACATCCAAGCATTTGAGCAGCAGCTTATCTCACCAATAGTTTTGTTTAGGTCCATCAACCTTTAATCGACTTTGTTGTGCAAAACACATCCCTTAAGTATCCAGGCTCCAGGAGACTGAACAGGGAGGGAGAAAGAAGTTGCCTAGATCGTACAGATATTGCATTATCAGTGAAAAACTAAGACTGATTAAAATTTACCTTACCAGATTGATGTAAAAACAAGCAGCTATTAAAAATATTACTTTTGTTTACCAAGACAAGCTGCCAATCTAACTACTGCAAAACCTAATAAATGCTTGACAGTGATTCTTCTCTATCACTGAATTCAGGTAAAGTCTGTCCTCCATTAAGGACAAGATCCTTATAAGCTATAGCAGAATCAGACATGTGATCTGTCTATCACACTCTCTGTTGACCCTCCATTTTAGGAATGGATAAGCCTATTTTTGAAATCTTCCTATAAGTGACTTCTATGCCTTTCAGTGAGATAAAGTCTACAAGAACTTCCAAGACCAAGTACTGAGCCTGATAGTGCAAGACTGTACAGGATTGAGGGATTGGACATCTTTTTATACAGGGTTTGTGTGGACTTTCAGCTTGCATTTACTAAAATCATTCAAAGAGGAAAGCACAGAAAGAACTCTTCAGCCATGAAGGTGCACAATACCACACTGGTAAGGGAAAAGATTCGCCAGGAATTGTGCAAAAGCCTTCACCCCTCTGAAAGATAAAATTTATTTAAGCCTATTATGTGAGAAACAGTTCCAAAGACATTTCTATACTCAACCCAGCTGAAAAAACCCAGTGCTGATAGCAATAGCTAGCACAGAACGTGAAGCCAATGTTCCTCATGGCAAACAGCTGAAAAAGATGCTCCTCCAAAACAACATCCTGCAGACAAGAAGAACATGTACTCAGGGTATCCTTCTTGTGGCTTACCTTAACAAAACAAGCTCAACAGGATGCAACACAACCATGCAGGTTGAGCAACTAAGTAGTATTCAGTCTAAGGCACATTTGAGCATTGCCCTTCAGAATTTATGCTAAAACTATCACTACTGCTAAATTTAACCATGTCTTTCAAACAAGGGCCCTTCACTCAAAAGCAGTTGGCTTCCCTCCAGCATTGATAATCAGCAGAAACAGAGAAAGCCTTCAAAGACTTCAACTCCTCTATATCTGCTATAAACCAAAGTGGTTTTGAAAAGCAGTGTATTGTAGAGGTTATTACTCCAGCATAGCAAACTTCCCCGTATGGAGATGACTCACTATGTATTCCTCAGTACCCTGTTCCAGTGGAGCTGCCCACAGATGTACAAGAGCCCAGGCCCAAACAGTGCCTATAAGCAGCATTTTCACTGTTCTGCAATAGTGGCTTGTGGTAACAGAAGCTGAGCAGACAGCTGGGTGGTGAACAGCACTCAGGAAGACCTCCTGCCAAGACCTCCACACAAGGACAAGAATAATGTGCCACAGTAACACAGAGAAGCATGTACTGATAAAATCCAAAGGAAAAGTTGCATTGTGCTACAAATGGATATTTTTATGTCTGTGAAACAAAAATGGTTTCCCACTTTGCTCCAGACCCAAAGGCTTTTAACTGACTCATTTTCCTGTTTTGATTTGGTTGCAATAGACAGCAGGGACTCTGGGTAAAGATAAATATTTGAAGCAGTTATGTCTTCCAGTAACCAGCCCTATAACTTCCAGTAAGAGGATTCTGCAACAGAAGGCAGACACGAGAACAGGCCTGGGGATGCAAATTATTTATTATGGAAGCTGACTTATATGGTACGAGAGTACAGAGTTCAGTCTTAACTGAACTGAGTGAATTCACAGCCAGTTACATAAATCTGCTCACAAATGCTAATGTTTTAGCTCCAAATTTGCATTTCAACTGTGCAGCACAGCCCCCCATCTTGATAGGTGGCTGCAAACAACAGTGCCCAACAGCAAGAGAATTCCTAGGTTTTCCACAAATATTTCTCCTAGCATTTTAATATTTAAAACAATTCCAACATGTGATTGCTGATTAGGTTTAGTGGCTCTCAGGCAGTAGATTATAATTTTAGAGCATGTACATCGCTCAGTATGCAGGAATTTAGGAAAGCAGCAGCTGTATAAGCAGCTCACACAAAGCACATAAAAACTGTGCTATTTTTATTAGCAAGCATCAGCATTCAGGTCCTCAAAGATCTGAAGTGGAAGTTCAGCAACAGGCTTATTTCTGGAGCATTACTTCATTTCATCTGAGGAGATTAACACTTTAAACATTAACTCTTACATAGCCTTTGATGTCCTGTAGTACCTTGGATACTGATGGTGAGAAAACAGAGCCTATGTTTTGTCCATGTCAGGATACCCTGAGAACTGCTGCCAGCATTACAGCAGGTGACAGATTATTTTCCTCCCCCCTTTATTGAGCAGTTTGGAAGTATTTAAAGAATGCTTTACAAAATCAAACTTAGTTTGAACCTTGTCCTTTACTTGATGCGAGGGAATGCAATCTGAATTCTGATCAAGAAAACTCATCTAGAAGTCTGCAGGGTTCAACCCCCTCCAACAAATATATAGAAAGCAGCTTTTTCTGCATCAGCTCATCTAGGCTGCTCAATGTGATGAAAACAGAGTAAATATGTAACAAAAAAAATTTAAGCAGTTTAAGGAGCTTCCATGTCCCCTGAGCCTACCAAGTGGAGTAGAAGTGTTTGCTGCCCATAGAAACTGTATGAAATTAGAACTATTTAAAAGAACAGACTGTCCTCCTTGGTTAAACCACCTCCTTCACCATTTAGGCAGCTTTTATTTAGTAAAGTGCCCAACACACCCCTCCTCAACCTTCACTGACTACAAAGAAGTATTTTAGTCAAAACAAGGCATGAGGACTACAGCACTTACAGTCTTCCTTCAGAGGGTGAAGGTTTTTTGATGATAAGAACTGGAGAACAAGGCTCCTGCCAATGCCACAGCACCCAGCAAGAACTCAAAACCCCGAGGCTGCTTCTCTCCCCAAGGTTAACACTTCGACTTACCAATAGGGAGCTGCCATTCTCCTCTGCCTCTCAGCATGTTCACCTGCCAAAGCTTCAGGGGTAACACTGTTGTTCTAGTTTATTATTCTCCTGGAAGTGTTCCTCCCAGGGTAAAACACTAAGGAGTTGACAGGAATCAAACACTGTTTGCTATTAGGAGGAAGAAAAGAACACTGAAAAGCTTGAAGACAGCTTTTCTGACTACTTGTCTCCTTGCATCCAGGAGAAACGCAGTGACAGTGCAAAGGAGTCTTCTGGTACCAGGCAGCCTACTTATCCAGTATAGGTTAGTGTGCAAACAAAGGATAAGAAGGATCTAGGCTGGATCTTTGACAGTGTTTACTAACAGGCTTGACAGTCATTTGCTTCAATCTTTGAGGAGCTTGCCTTTATTGATGATAAAAAGTGTGCAGACAGCAAGGATAATTATTTTCGATAGGGATGACACGTGCCACATCTCTATGGAAATAAAGATACATACCCTTGATGATAGAATAAATTGTAAACAGCCAAAAAAAGTCTAGCCTACTACAGCAAGCACTGGCCAAATTTATCTTCATGAATCAAAGAGCCAGCGCTGCATTTCTACAGGAGTAAGAGCAGATGAAGGACTTTCTGCACCCATTTGAAAGACAGGAAGAGGAGACAGCTGCAGCCAGGGATTAGGCCCAAGGGCTTGAGAGCACCAATAGCTGGGCTGATTTGCAAGAGCTTCCATGTAAGAAGCAGCAATTTGAATGGAAAAGTGTCTGATTATACTACTCGGAAAGCCAAAGCACAAAGCTGGACAGGGCAGAGGAAGGGAGACAGAGGTAAGAAAACATGAGCTCTAGGAAGACATTCTTTTGCTTACCAGTGTTTGCTAGATAAGTAGAAAGCTTCTAGCAATTTAGAGAACTGTAAAAAGCAGTACTAACATCGGCAAGTACAAGGTACCTGGCACGCAGCCATCTCAGGCAGTTTTACAATTCAAAGTTCCTCAATTATTCATCTACCACCACTTGGTTTACTGAACAACACCACGGTTACAACGGGTAAGTCCATAGGTGAGGATGGTGCCATAGAGGGAAAATAAAGTCCAGAAGTGTTTTCTCCAAGTACTTTTGAACACCTGCACGGATAGAATAACTGCTTATTTCTGCTTTCTCCCTGCCACCCTGTTTTTCCCAGCAGTACCCTCACCCCTTCCTCCCTGAAGTGTAAGGGAGCTGAACAAACCAGGTCTGAAAGCCAGTTCACAGCTGTGAACATTCTTCTGTAGAGAAGAATTGGTCATATAACAGATCTGACAACAAACCCAGTACTGATATAACAAAAGGGATTGCTGGGCTACTTATTTTGCTTTCATGGTAGAATTTGAAAAGAGCTGCTTAATCAGCTTTCCTAACACTCTGAATAATTAGCAAGTAATCAAAGCCTTGCAAGATTTTTCAGTGGAGTATGGCACAAGCTGTTTTCACACAGCTTTTTGCTAATTAGTCCTGCAAACTATTTCATGCATAATTGCAGGAATTTAAATATATTTGTTCCACTTTAGTCCCCAGGTGACTTTCATGCCTAAAGACAGGATTTCTTTGATTTTTTTTTTTTAGTTTCTGTATTGAAAAAAGTCCCTGATAACATCAGTAGTAAAAAAAAAAACCCACATATACATCATCTTAAAGCTGTCTGTCCTATAAATCCTTTCAATCCCCAACAGCAATTATATTCCTGTCTTCCTTAACAGAGGTACAGCGGTAAGAGGACTGAACAACTACCTATTGACACGTTGCTCTAACTTGTTTCAGCTGAGTTTGCTTCCTGGGGTCATGGAAACCTTTCAGACAATATTCTACCCAAGAACCACCTATTGGAGATCACTGCTGCAGCTTTCAGAGAAGTTGGCAAGCCTGAGCTCAGCTGATCCAGAGAAAACAACCCACAACTGCACACTATTAACACAACACCAGGGTTCTGCAAGCAGCTCTTCACACCTGCAATTAATGCACAACAAATGTCTAAAAATTGCAGTACGTGTTCTGCATTTTCACTCTTTAGGGTATGGTTTGTTCTCCAACTGAAAGTCAAAAACATGGCTGTAATACAGTAGTGCTAAGAGCCTGTGCTGTGAGAAGAGCTGAAATAGGGGTAATATGGACTCTGAATTAGCTTCCAATCCATTTCCAAAGATTAGCTGATACTAATATGCCTTCAAGACTGGTAATCAGCACAGCTTCATGCTTTCTCCTTCAGTGACTATGACTGCTACACTGAGATGGCAAGTGTCTAATGTACCAAGTAACTTGAACTTCCTTAATGTATTTTTTAGGTACGTAATTGCTTTGCAGTTGAGGCAGTGGCCATAATCAAGAATCCAAACACACATTACTACCAAACCTGGAGCGCATCACAGAACCCTCTTTGGGTTCCAATTTAGAAACAGATAATGCTTTGTTTCCTCTAAAACTTTACAGACCCCATGGCCTCATATCTTACACCTTATGTAATCAAGGCACCCAACACAGCACTGCTAAAAGTCTCTCTCATCTCCCCTAGAATGACTATCCTTAAGTCAGTTTGACTTTTGAGATCCAAAAGGAAAGTTCATGCAGCTGCACTGAGCACTTACTAGATAATTGATGTATTTAGGGCTTCTAAATAGGACTTGCAAGTTTTCAAAGTGATTGCAGAAGATAAATACTGTAATCAAAGTCCTTGTCCCTCCAAATGCTCATGAAATTGTACTAAATGCTTCCTATTATTGGTGAAGGTTACTGGTGAAGATAAAAGCTGCTGCACTGATTCTGGAGGTCCTAGAATGGAGGGTCAAGGACCAGCCTGCTCAAATACACAGCTGACATAAGGTCAGTTTGAAGTGAATGCAACAGCCCTAGAGCTGGTCAGTATGTCATCACTTTATTAAACTAGTTATGATGTGCTCTACCCAGTAATACATTTAATTAGTTTTCAATCAACTTAAGGCACTTCAAATAGGAGTAGGCACTTTAAAACTAATAGCCACCCCTGTGTTCATTATAAGCACACTGACACAGCATAAAAACCATTTCCTCCCTGTGACCCCCAAGAGATTTCCTCCCTAAGAGAAAGGAGTACAAGAACACGAACAAGTGCTGACTGCATCCGTGGAGAGCCCTGCACAACAAGGGTTGGCCCTAACTCCAGGTACCTGGGACACTAGCAATAATGAAATGCTTGACTTGGAACAGGTTTATTTTATCAAGATTGCACCCTGCACTGATTTATTTGCACCTGGGTTTAAGAAACACACTAGGCAGGAGAACAGATAAGTGCAGCTCTTATTTCTATAATACAGGTCAACATGGAAAAAATGTACTTACTCTTTGGTCAGAAGTGGGCATGATTTGAGTAGAAAGCGGGCCAAAGCAGAGTCCTGGTAAATGAGTTCAGGAGGGGCAGTTGGGCTTTTTAAATTCAAGCAGCGAACAATAACATACAGCACAGCAGCAACTGCAGCCAGCTTCACCCCATCAAACACTGCTGGCAGCTCAGAGCTTTCCAATATTGCACTCATTTTGAGCCTGGAGATAAAAAAAAAAGAAAATAAAAGCTTTTAGAAATACACTGTTGGATGTGAGTATTAACTGTCATGTAAAATACACAACTGTGCTCACCAACTAAATTTGTTAGTCAACACTGCTAAGAAATCCTAGCATATCAACTCAGACTAGCAACTTTCAAGATGAAGGGAAATTTTTTTGGTACTGGTCTAAGCACCCAGACCAACAGAAGAAATAGAAACTGGGTGATCAGCTGGGAAGGAGATTTACTCCTAATCAGTGCTGCATTACAATTGCACCAGTGTCTCAGGTGTCAAGCCCTGGTCTGCAGCCAGTCAGTGCATTCAGGATCTTGCACAAGACTACCCACAGCTCAAACAGAAGCCAGGTGAAAAGTCAGTCTATAAAGACACCTTAGCAGCTTTAGATGTATGTTTCTTCACAGATGTACAAGACAGATTTAAAAATGAGAACCTGAAAGAACTGCTGTGTTAGTTCCTCAGCCTGACAATTCTCAATTCCATGAGAATACTGGTACTAAATCCTGCCTCCGTTTAAGGTGGTCACTTTATGTACTGGTAATTTCAGCATTTCTTTTAGTTCACTGCAGTTCTGCAGCCAAAGGACTAGATTAATATCTAGTCTTTCAAGGGTTTCAGAGTAAAGGAACAGAGGCAGGGAAAAGAACTAAAAGAAGAAAATATATCCTTCTGGCTTGAAATCAAGTTTTTAAACCGATCCAGCTTTTTTTGAACACACAGTTCAGACAGCTGGCTGCAGTTGTTGCTGAAGGGGCAGGTTTTTCCCTCAGTCTTTCCTCAGTCATATGGGTAACCCAAGTAAGATATCAACCAACAAGCCAAGTCTTACCAATTTCAATTTTTCCTCAAGCTAGAAAAAAACTGCCAGCCCTCAGTAGACTTGCCACCTTCTGGATCCACGTGCTACAGGAGTTACCCTGTGAAGGGAAGAAAAGCAAATTGATTATTACTGATAAAGCTGCATCTCTCAGCTGGAGATAAACACAAATTTATACAAAGGTCCCACCACAGACATTGCTAGTGATTTGTGTAGTCAGTCATAACCACTTCAACTGTGATACATCTGCATCAGAAATCTCTTCCCTGTGGACAGATTCCAGACTAGATCACTTGCCTACAGCATATTAATGCATCTGCAGTATGTAAATACACCTTCATGAGCAGAGACAGACCCCATCTCTGCAAGACAGTGCAGCATTGTACCAAATTAGAAGAACTATCCTAATCCCTTTGTATTTAAAAGACCAGAATTAGCAGGATGCTGTTTTACTCAACTTTCTGCAATATCTACACTGTTACTGAAGTGTGAAGCCAGACTGAAAGAAGTTTCCTGCTACTTTTATTCAGGCTTAGCAAGGCAGCTCACTCCTACAGATGGAAGCTTGTAAACAGTCTCTGCTTGTTCCCACACTTGCTTTTTGAGATGTTACAACATATAACACTTCAAGACTGTGAGAGCCACAGGAGGCTCAGACACAGCCACCTAATTAATACTAGTGCACATGCAAGAAGGCTTGTTACAAGAATTTGATGATGCCAATAAAGGACAGAGCTTTCAGCCTGTGACCATAAAAGCGTAAGTGATATTTACAATTAGAGTTGGCTTCCTACAGGCACAACAAATCGATGGGGAATCAGAGCTTCCAGGAAAAGCTCCAGAACTGTCTGCTCCCTACCACAGCTGCTGCTTCCAAATGGAAAACACACCACCAGGACAGACCATATCAAAGCTTTATTCTTCCTAGCAGGAATGAAGAGCATCAGAAGTACTTTCTGTACTCAGTGCAGCTACACCAAAATCCCTTGGAAGAAAACACAAATGACATCAGCTATTGATTAACAGTGTGCTGAAAAGCTGCAAGTTTCTGCCACCATAACCATATGCATCACAGAACAGAAGGTGAGGAAAGAAGAGACATTTAATTTTGGACAGCTCTAAAGCTTTTCTTTTCCAATCCTGAGCTTCACAGTAGAAGGGAGCAGAGTGGGCCACAAAAAGACATCTTCTACTCAGAAGATTACATTGGCATCACATATCTCAATGAAGAGTTCAAGCAAAATGTTCAGCTGTATCATATCCATACTTAGTATATTTTCACCAAGCCTACCATCAGTTGTGTAGGAGACAACAGGCAAACTACAGAAATGGCTTCCCAAGGGAAGGCAGAAGTGGCAGAAGAGCAGACCAAGTTCCTGAACTCCAGGATAACCAGGTGCTCAAGCAAATCTTCTCCAGCTGAGACTCCCAGGAGTTCTGTTAACATATTCCTTTCATTGTTTTATTTAGAAAATTATGAGACACTAATACAAGACTTATCCCAGACCTTCCTGCCACCTGGATTTTAAGATAGTTTGCCATTTACAGCTTTCACCTTAGTGAATTTGTTAAAAATAAACCTGGGCACAATTAGTCATTAGGATTTTGTACTAATGATTCAGCGTAACTGATCCAGCTAAGCCTTATCTCCCTGAGAGTGCTCTCTGCCATATAATCTTCAGATTACAAACACACCATGTCTTTTCTGATACTTTTAGATCTCATTTTAGCCTGTCACTCCCTTAAAACAGCTTGATATTACTTACAGAAAAATCAGCTGTTGGTAGGCAGGATTATGCTTTGACACTTGTGAACTAGTACTTTTCCATTTTAAGACACTCTAAACACACATTCACTGAACTTACGCACCTCAAACATGTGCTAGAGGATCATGTACTTGTCAGGATCTTCACCCAAAAGCTCAGATCAGTCTGCAGATGTAACACAAAGCTGGCACTGCTGCTGCAGTTGCACAGGTATCTGCAGTAATTATTTAAGCAATGGATCTAAGTCCATGAAGATTAGATTGGTAAACTCCAAGCCCTATGGATTCAGCCGTGGCACTTCAGGTACCTCCTCTACAGTTTGATATTTCTGAAAACCTAAACAGACCCATCTCAGCCAGGGCAGATTTGCAGGGGCTGAGTCAAGGCACTCTGCTCTAAAATTTCAAGGGTTTAGCTTAATAAAATGAATTTGAGCTCTGCCTCTAATCACGTAGGACAAATGCCTCCCTCTTTACCAGCTGGGATAAGGTCACCTTGCTTCTGTTTTGTTAAACCCTTTTTGCATCGACCCAATAAACTTGTCTGTTTACGAGAAAGGACAGATAACCACAGTGTTGAGCCAGACAAATTTTAATCTAGAATATCCTCTAACAGGGTCAGCACTAATTTAAATGGACAAACATTTGGTCCTTTCTGTATGCAGAACACTGGATTCACTTCTGGCAGGTTAGACAAAACTAGCCAAGAGGCAGTACCACTCGAAGCAATCAAGCCTGCCTTTATATCCATCATAGAGTTTGAGATCCACACTGAGGAACACAAAGAATTTGAAACTCTTGGCTCCAAGGATGTTATTTTGAAGAACCTCAATTACACCTTTTTTTTTTAAAGAATCACTTATAGGTATGACAGCCCCCAAGACCAACAGCCCTTCTAAGCAATGTTCTTAAGTCCCAATTGTGAGTGAGAGCTATGTTTAAAATCAATCACTGGAAAGCAGGTGCTGAATTTGTGGTCTTTTCATTTCCCCTTTCATCACAAAAAGCTGAAAATCATGTTGCAGGAAACATTTCAGCACTATTGCTAGAGTGCACTTCATCTGTACAAGTACGAGAAAAAAACCCCCACGTCTCCCCTTTCCAGACAGGAACAGAAACAAGCACAACAAAAGCCAGCAGAGCTACAGCAAATTCCTTACTATCCTTTCAAAGACATTAGGTTTTGGAAAAGCCATCAAAATATTTACTTGTATAGTGAGTGAATTCACAACTGTCAACAAACCCAGGACCTGTACATGTTTCAGTTACAGGTTTCCTGTGGAGAGGAAACTCTTCCAGGGACAGAAGTCACTTCATGCTGTGACTCAATGCGGCACAATCAGGATTTGTTAACTACCAAGCATTACAGCTCCTCCACCCATGGAAGCAGAGTCTGACTGTGCATACTGGAAAGCCAACATTAAAAAAGCAAAGACATTAAAGGAAGCCATTCCCACAGGGTCCTTCCTTCAGGCCTTTTAATGAGCCACTGAAAGCCTCATTTCACTAGAAATGCTTCTGGCTAAAGCAAAGATGCAGCTACACGGAACAGACAAGAGCAAAGGCCTCTTTGAAAGGGACTCCACTAGCAAGATATTTTATGCTCCATTACATTGACTGAAGAATCTTGAAGGAATGCCATTTCCAGGAATGGCAGCTCAGTACAAAAGCCTCATAGCTGCCCTCCCACCAGTCACCACTCTGGCTCTCTGGTGCTCTCAGAGCTCAGCTGGACACCAGAGTGAAGCATGCCTGGTCAACACTGAAAGTCTTTAAAAATCCCCTTTCTGATGCTTTTACAGCTTCCACCAAGTAGTG
The DNA here is from genome assembly GCF_003945725.1 of Corapipo altera. NCBI lineage: Eukaryota > Metazoa > Chordata > Aves > Passeriformes > Pipridae > Corapipo > Corapipo altera. The sequence goes on along the minus strand of NW_020884889.1, from coordinate 6,762,318 downwards.
TAATACTCTCTTACCCACAAAGATTCAGAAGAGTCAAAGAAGCTGCTTCTGACAGACTAAGCAGACAGACTTTGTTAACTAATGCACCACACATTTCTTGGACTGGTTTAATATATTTTTAGTGTCCACTTGGGGACTAAAACTCAAAGCAAGTATGTGAGACAAGAGAAAAGCAAACCCACCCTACTTTAAGAGTTGTTCCTAGGCAGATCAGAAGTAAGTTGTTTTTTTTTACCACCTCTTTGAAGGGCAAAGAAGGATGGCTGTTTCACTGAAATTAGTTCTTTGGGGAATGTTTCTAGGAAATTAACTTTCTTTAATATCAACCAAACCTAATGCCTCTTCTGAAAGATACACTGCAAAACCAGAAATTACAGGCCTGTCACTGCCAGGTAAGATATTTAGAACCATGCTATGGAGAAGGGAACTTTATTTAAGAGAGGTTTGAAAGCCAGAGCAGTGCATAGTTTTTTAAATAAAGGAAAGTTTTACGCATATTACTCAAATCTCACTCCAGGAAGTGTACAGAAATGTCACATTACTGAGCATTCAAGGGTTTCAATGCAGAGGAAGATGTTTTGAGACCATCCAGATGAAGATGAATATACCTGGGAAAGGCTCTGAAGCATGTGTCCTGATGGGAAAGGTTGCCAGACTTTTTGTAAAGCACTGGAGGGCAGTCTGAAGGCACACAATCTACACCACTACAGGAACCTGTTCAAGAGTAATCATGAAGAAAGACTCAAGCTTTATTGCACAGTCCCATATCCTACCTTCTACCAGCACTTGAATAAAAAAATGATTTCCTTTTTATGGAAAAGTGTCAAGTCTAAACTGCTACTTTGTTTCAAGAAAATTAAATAGATACAAGTATTTTAGGGTCACGCCAGCACTATACCTCATCAGCTTAAGCACACAAAGCAAGTCACAACACCACTTATCTTGAGACTGGCATGTACCCAGCCCAAGCTTATCCAGAGCAAAACCTCCCATAACCTTTGGTGGTGGTTTAAAGAAAAACATGTGAAACAAGTGCTGAGATCATCTTGATGCATCACTTGGTACTTCTGGCCATTTCAAAGAGCCAACTAAGACTCAGACCTCAGAGCACAGAGGGTATAATTAAGAATTAGCTGAGCACTTCAAGCACTTAAGCTTAGGGTTAGATGTGGCCACGAGAGATAAAGCGCAGTCCTCAGGAGTCCAGCAAAGCCCCCCATGGTTTTGTTGTCCTATATCTGACAGATTTTATCTCCAAAGAGGGCACACTGACATGTCCCCTCACAAGGATGCTTAAAAGAACACTACTTGGACAGCACATGGAAGTCCTCGGTGCAAATCCCTCCACCTCATGCCAGAGCCTGCACCCAGGCCAGGATTTGGCCAGTTGGCAAGGACAGACACCAGCAAGTATTGTTTACACTCTGTTCCAAAAAGAATTTCTTGGCTGGTGCCTTCACTGGAATTTGACCTTTTCATGAATTACAATACTTGGCTCATACTAAGTTTAGAGGTACTGTGAGGTTACAGGGATAAAGTTCCCAGCACAAGGCACCATCAGTGCAGAAAGACAGGTGCGTTTAACTGGAGCTTTTTCCTTTTTGACTTTGAGGAATCCTACATCTTCAGAGCAGAAATCAACCTCCTAAGAGGGCTGGGTGTACATCCCAAGGCAACTCACCTAAGAAGCACCTGAGAATAATTCTACAGCCAACAGGGCCAAAGGCTCTTTAGGTCCTTCAGTTCTCCAAAAAGGGCAATTCACAGTCAAATGAGCCTTGAATTTCACTTCCTTCCAACTACAGGAACTGCCTTTGTTTCTTTACAATATCATTTTAGCTGATCAAAAATAGTTTGACTGCCCCACAGGTAGCTTTTGAGTATTACCCAAAGAGGTTGCTATGTAGACTCCACGTATGTTGCTTTATCTGGCTCCTCTGTCTCAGACGGATTGAAAACCACTGCATTAGCTTTTATTGCACACCCCTGATGAACATGAGTAAACTAACACAGAACAAGGCTCTGACTTCACTGAAATCAATTAATAGCAGTAATCAAATAACCATGTTTGCTTAGATAACATAAGCCTTTCCTTTAAGATAAGATACAGAGACTTGGGACCGTCACACCCTGACCACTGCCTTATGGAACTACAGGGCAAAGCTTCAGCTTCTTGTACAAGGGGTCAAGCTTAGTTTTGCATACAGAGAGAAATACTGGGTAACACTTTTCCACAGCCTTACAGTATTAGCTGCTTATCCCTGTGCCAGCGAGCAGCATCAAGCTCAAGGGAAGAAGTGGAGTAAACAGGTTGTAAAGAACCTGACAATCCATGCTCAGTAGTTGAGGGAATGATCCCAGCATCAAGCCATAGAACTGGGAGAGTTAATAAAAACTACATTACAGACCAACATCCCCAAGGAGTCTGCTCTATTCTCTCACTATATTTTGAAGCACAGTATCATATTGTTAAAGCCTCATTTACCCTCCAACTCCAACCCCTCCATCCCCAGTCACAGAGCTCAGCTTTTCATACTGGAGGAGCAGCTCAAAGTCCAACCAAGCACATCACAGCTGTTTGCTCAGCCACAGGGTGCACAGACAACCAAGTAGGGAACATGCTCCACACCAGACCAGCTGCAGAGCAAGGAAAGACCACCTATCCCAAAGCACAACACAGGTATGAGAACTTTATTCAAGACTGGTCCAGTTCAAGCAGTCTGAAAACACCTATATCTGAACATGATCCTAAGCTGAGGTGCCACTTGACTGAGGCCTTCAAACACCTTATTTTTTTTCCCTGATGAGCAGCTCCTCTCCACCGGGGAACAGAAGATTTGCAGAGTCATTCTCTCAGAGTCTGTCCATGACTGATAGAAGGTTCACACTAGAGAAGTCCAATTCATGTAATGACATTGAAAATGAAGCAACAACATTTCAGGACAGAAGAACTACATACAAAGAGACAGGACCTGACCAACAAACAATTACCACCACTGCCAAGTACTCGGGTTCTACCAGAATGCCAACTAAAACAGTTACCAGCAGCTCCACGTTTGAAGAGCTACATTGCCTTCTCTCCTGCTGAATTCCAAGTGAGAGGCTAGGGATACTATAGGCATATGTCTTAGGACATTTTGTCCTTACCTCTTACAAAGACATTCACTGTAAGTGACTGTGCATCTGCTTATTTCACTTAGTGCAACCTTTCATAGTCACATATGCCCAACCTTCACAGAACTGGGTGTACCAGTTAAGGGACAGCCAGGTTTGAACACCTTCAGCATAACCTTTCTGGAACCTGCAGCTCTATGCAAAAGCATCTTTGAAGATTTAAGTTTAGAAGGAGGACAAATTATTGAAGAGTGACTCTCTCAATGGCAGCCTTTTGTCCCCTTTTGAGGAGCCTGTACGACACTTTTTGAGGACAGAACGTCCTGAATAGGGCTGTACCTCAGTTACTTGAAACTAATACGTAAGACATTTCGGAATGGTCTTTGCAAGGGCTCAGTCCATATTAGTAGAGGAAGTTGTCACTCTCATTTATTTTAGTCAGATCAAACACACGACGAAGGGAAACAAGTGTTTCTCAACAGCAGAGTAAGTGCGAGGCAACCGCACTTCTTGGTCAATCCAGAGGTACAGATAAAAATCTGTGACACCTCCTTCCACTGCCGCTACCTCTAACGGAGCACAGGCACAAAGATGCTTCAAGCATCTGGTTTGTACAGAACTGCTTTGCAAAGCATTTTCAATTATTGCTGCCTGATATCGGCAAAGCAAGGTTGGCAGTCAGAGACAATCTTTATTATTAAGTCAACTGATACAGCTGAAGAAAAGACAAGCCCTTGAGCATACAAGCCTTCCCAGAGCCAGAAGAGGCCGAGTTAGCTGCCTGACTGGGTTAGCATCACTGCCACCCACATATGCTGGGCAAGTGGGACTTTGCTTCTCCACAAGAAGGACAATGTGCCCTTGCACACTGAAATTAAATCAACTGTTTGGTACTGCAGTCAGTCAGCAGAGTTTGATCAGTTGTTTAACTGTATATAAATTTAAACTTTGCAAGATATTTAGGCTGAAGAAGGGCAAATATTTGCACAGAAGATCAATTGCTCTACAGCACCCTAAGAATAGCAATTCAGAGCTATAACACCTCACGAAACACTGTTTCAGAGAAACTCAAAAGCAAAGATGAAGACTCCAATATACTAGCAAAACTCTGGTTATTTAGGTTTTTGCTGGAAAGTCCAAGCCACCAGTTTCAGGCTTTACCTTGCAATAGGAATTATAAGCACCCAGCTTATTATAAGATCCCAGCACTTAGACCCCTACCAGAAACTTTGCTAAACCCTTTTCTTTGTTAACTTATTCCAAGTTCTGGTACTGCCAGAGCCAGCAGTGTGAAAGTAGAGACGAGGAGGCAAGAGATACAGAGCAAAAAAGGGGAATAACAGGACAATGTGAATCCAGCAGCACCCAGTCCATTTCCATTATTGAAGGAGGTTAAACTACAGAAGGTTTGAATCACTGCTCTAAAGCCACCATTTCCTGTTGTGCACCAAATCACACCTAGAAGTACAATTGGAACTTAGTAGATTCGGACAACCTGTGTCAAGGACAGAAGACGTTATTCAGCCATCTTTCTTTCCCAGTGCCACATCCCAGAACAACTATTTCAACGTGTTAATCTCTGCGTTTTCCCATGACAAGTTTAATAAAGCAGCTTTATGAAACACTAAGAGCTTAAGCTGCTATTCATTCCCTGAATAGAAAAATATAGCTTTTACAAGAGTAGAATAAATTGATTTTCAAGTTTAACTTCTTCAGAAACAGTTGGGCATGATGGAAGGACTTATCCGCAAGCTCGCCATCTTCTCCACCCCTAAAAAAGACACAATTTTAGATCAGCCCCATCTTCTGTGCAGCTAATTCACTCAGTAACATAGAGGACCTCCTGTGCAAAATCAACTGTTTTTAAGAATAAGGCAAGAGAATAGAAGAACCCAAACATTAGCTCTGATTTCCCTTTTAATAACCTTACTGTTCTTACTCTTGACTTTGAGACCAAAATAAGCCATGCCTCAAATAAGAACAGCTGCATGTCCACTGATCCAAGAGACAGGAGAACCCATGCAAACTCCTCTTGTGAAATGAGAACTAAGCAAGCACCTAAGAGAGGACACAGACAAACCAAGAAAAGATAACACAACAACCAGAGACGAGTTGTCAATAACAAAACTCCCTGCAGAGGAAATAAATGCTATTGAAGAAAGTCTGAAGATATCACAAATGCAAACAGCTGAACTGAGTGTCTTACAAACACCACATCAGCAGGGACTAGAACATGTCAACCTGAGCAATATTACAAATGCAGCTGAGTGTGATAAATAAGGCCTGTAAGATGAATATACTGTACCAGTTAGCTGACTAACAAGCCACTAACATTTGCCACAGAATGAGGCACCAGTGCTGTGGAAGCCAAGCAGCAATCTGCAAGAGGCAGACAGGAATCTTTAGTGCTTGCCAGGTCAGTGACAATTGTATATCAACAATAAGAGGAAGCTGTTATGAATTCTCTGAGGAGACCTGCATGAAAACGCAGAATGCAATCCCTCCAGCCATAACTGCGTGAATAAAGCTACTGCTGACAAACCTCTCCAAAGAAGTTAGTGTCAGGTGAGGGATTTCATCAGCTGTAACAGATGCACCTACCCGCCGTGAGCTGGAGGAAGTCACAAATTACACGTGAAGGTGCAGAAAGGAGCAATCCCATCACACAGGCTGACAAGCAGGTACACAGTATCTAACAAAAGGGAGTCTGAAGCTGATGCGAGATGCTCCCAGCGGGGCCAGGACCTCGGAGCACCAGAGAAGAAGCCGTTTGGGAGAACAGTGTGACGTGACAGCCGGAGGCACAGCTGCCCTGGTTCTAACCCACACAAGGGCCACCCTCTGCTCTGCACTGAGCTCCCGACAGCATCCCACCCCGGCCTTCCCTCCCTGCGAGCACAGGGATGTGCAGCTCCCGGCCCAGCTTCACAACCCCAGGGAGGGCAGGGGGCGGCTGTCACCGTACCGCCAGTCCCAGAGCTTCCACTCCCGGGGAGAACCGGACGCCGAGGGACACCCACCTCCGCCCCGGGCAATAGACACGCGAGGACAACGCACGGTGCCTGGGCAGGGCGAGACCCGGCCGCGGGGCAGCCCCCTGCGGCCACGCACCGCCGGGAGAACGGGAGGGAGACCCGGCCACCTCCCGAGCCCCGCGGGAAGGTGCTCCCCGCCTCACCTGTAGGCCCTGCCGGGCTCACAGCACCCTCCACTCCTCCCGCCGCCGCTCCCGCCCGTCTGCCGCGGGCCCGCCGCCAGCCGCCCTTTAGCAGCCGCCCTCGCCCTCCCATTGGCCTCCGTAGTATCGCTTCCGCCTAGGACCGCGCGGCGATTGGTCAGAAGGGAGCTGAGGGCGGGAGCGCGCGCGCCAGCGGAGACGCGCGAGCGCCATTGGCTGGAGAAGGCGCGGCGGGGTGGGATGCCGCAGTTCCATTGGCTTGGGGGCCTGTCAGTCAGGCGGAGAGCGGTGATTGGCGGCAGAGGGCGCGGGGGGCGGGGCTCCCAGTGCCGGAGGGGGGCCGGGAGCGCCGGCGCCATGACAGAGCCTGAGAGAGCCACAGCTTCATCCTCAGCCTCGCCGCTCCCTGCCGCCGGAGCCAACGCCCGTGGTGCAGGGGAGGCTGTAAGGGGAGCGGCTCCAGATGAGGGACACGTTCACCTCTCAGCGATTCGGAGCTCCGTGGTCCTGAGGGCCAAAGCCCCCTCTAGGCTACTTATGAGCTGATGCTGGATGCTGGTCTTGTAATAACGTGTTGCAACTAAAAGTCATTTACGAACAATACTTTAGGGCCTAAAAAATGGTCTCAGGGCCTTCACCACGCTGGGTTTGGTTGCCATGGGCCCACAGGCCACCTGTGTGTGGCAAACACCAGGATCACCCTTGGGCTGTGCCAGCAGCAGGGAAGGGCTTTCCCTGGTCCCTCAGAGGCATAGGAATGCCCAGCGTCCTCCTCACAAGTGGGGGGTGTGACAGGGACAGCAAAATCCATTTGAAGGTGGATGGACCCCACCATGTCAGGGAGGCACTTGAGGGAAACAAATTATAAGATAACAAACTGTCCACAGTGTGATGTTTATAAAACTACTTTTCTTGTGTTATCCCAAAAGAGCCATGCATTACGTTGCTGGTAACATCAACTGTTCCGAGCTGTGCTCATGGTTGCTTTATATAACTGGGTGGAAAAATCCTTCCTCTCGTTTCAGACATTTTGGTTCCTCTGTTTACTGGGAGTTGGAGCTTCCTACGTAGAGAAAGCTCTCAAGGAGCAAGTCACATTTTCCAGGGCGCTGTGCATGTGGAGAGATGAGTAACTGCTGTAGCCTGAGTCACAGGGAAGGAGAGAGCTCTGAGGAAGGGGAGAGAGGGAACTGCTGAAATGACGGTGGCAGAACAAACAGCGGCATCCTCTCCTCCTCGATTACTCCAGGTGTGATCCTGCACCACTCAGTCAAACAGCAGTATTCCTTATCGTTTAATTAACCTTGTGGGATTGCCCAGGGTTTATGGTTACTAAATTTGTCAGCAACTCAGCTGGGCTGAGGTTTGGTGTGTCTCAAGGCAGCTGAGTTATGCTTGTGATCGAGCTACCAGATAGGCTCAGCAGATAAACATCCGGTATCAGGCTTAACTAAGTATTTCAGGAATGTGTTTGAGTTTGATTACACAAAATTGCAGTCCAATTGACTCCGGGTGTACCTTAGCTCCTTCACCATCTGATCCAGGCAGGAAAAAACAGATCCAGGCAGGAAAACATGCCACAGACCGGAGCTGAGCCTCTGGGTAAGGCTTTTATTTTAAATCCTTGAGGCTGTTGGAGATTTCTCTGACCTGAGAGAAGCTCAGCTGTTAGAAGACAGCTTTGTTATGGACCCTGCCACAAAGCAGAGCAAACCAAACTCTCAGCTGCCCACTTCTTGCTGAGGAGAAATGAAACATAGGACGGTCTTTTACACCAGGGTTGCTCAGATGCATCAGTGAGGAATGAGAGCCAAGAACTGGAGGGGACTTAACACTGGCGAGGTGGCAGCACAAATTCACAGGTGGCTGCAGCAGCAGTAGCCAAAATCCTGAGTTTTGTTTATTGCAGTAAGAAGGGAAGTGATGGAAAAGGTGCTGTGTCTCCAGGAAGGGGAAGAAGAATCAGTGCGAGTCATTGGCATTTCACTCTGAGTGACCTTGGGGGGTTCCAGCTGTACCTTGTGGTGTGGGAGCAGGGGTGTCTGGGAGGGAACAAGAGCATTTTGGGAATACAAAGGGCTTGTGAAGGGAGCTGCCCTCGCTCAGAGGGTGCAGGGAGTTGCTCCAGCCGGCCCACTCCATAGGGCTGGCGCTGGGAACAGCAGTGTTACCATAGGTGGAGCTCTCCCGCCCCGAGCCAGCAGAGAGGCTGTGCCACTCACAGCAAACAGCTCATGCTCAGGAAATGCCATCTGAGCAGGAGCCTGAACCATCCCAAAAGGAAGGGTGCTGGGAAGGGCCGAGCTTCATTCCCAGTCTTGTAGGGAAGGATTTGGCAGCACCAGCCCAGCAGATGTTTCTGCCTGATGTTAGTGCAGGGAAGTGGGATGGGGGTGTCCATGAACACCCTAATGCTCTAGAGACAGGAGGATCCTTCTCTGAGTAGTGTGGTTACTATCAAAGGGGTCAAATGTGTGTGCAGGGAACTGCAGGCACGGGGAAAAATGCAGCTTTGCCTTGTGCTTTGGGCAGGCAATTACCTCTGTACAGAGGCCAAAAAAAGACTGATGATAATTCCACCTTTTTAAATTCAGCAATTGGAAAGGTACCAGCCAGAGAGAACTCCACGTGCTGCTGAGCCAGCCTGAAGACACCCCCGTGCAACACCGTGGTGACAGTCACCTTTTGTTCTTCACATCCCTCTCTCTTTTTGGCTGTTGCTGCCACAAGGAACTCAAACTCTTTTTCTGCTTCGTTTCCCCTGGCCCAGCTTTTCTCCTGCTCAGCAAACGCGCCGTGTGCTGAAGGACTCCCGCGGACTTTGCACCCCCGAGGGAACCTTTTTGCTGGAGGAAACATCAGGGTGTTCATCTCTGCCAGTGGTGTAGCAGAGAGAAAAAAGGAAAACATCTCTTAGGCAGGGCTTGATTGCCAGCTGAAAATAAGCAAAGTGCCTGTCAGTGACATGTGAGCACAAAAAAAGCTTTGCAGATGGAAATAAAGGCAATGCTTTTTTCCTCTTCTCCCGCTCTGCCTTCCCTGCAGTGCCAGCGAGGCTTTGGCTCGTGGGCTGCAGAGCCGTGCTGTTCCGGAGCCTGTTGGATCTGGAGGCACAGTGCTCTTTGCACTCTTACGTGTTTTCTGAAAATGGTGTCTAAAAGCGTAATGGGCACTTTGCAGAGCTCTAAATAGCCCAGCCTCTGTCCTGAGGAGCTGGCAACGCATGGAGGCAAGTGCCCGGGATGGGAGAACGGCTGCATCATACAAACCAGTCGGGGAGGTGGCACGTGGCCCACCTGCTCAGTATTTTTCCATCACATTCTCATTCAGCTGCTCCTTTCCAACTTCCAGCTCTGTCACGCTCCTCAAAAGCTTCTACTCTGGGTTTATTTAGCATGCTATTTATTTCCTAATTATAGAACTGAAGTGACTGACCTCAGTCAGCCCTGCTGGGTACTGCTGTCCACCTTTTTGTCCCCTGTAGACCACAGGCTATGGTCTCTAATGGCTGAAAGCCATTGCTAGAGACTTTTTGACTCCTTTTTTGTTTTTCTACCAAACCCAAGAGGGCTCCGACTGCTAACACAGGGAGCTTCACTAATCATCTCAGAGCAGATGGGCTATTGCATTCCCAAATTCTTTAGGCCGAAAGAGAAACGCCACTTAGCTGAGCACTTTACCAGGCTGTGCTTTGCTGCTCTGTCCACAAATTCCTAACAGCCAGCTCACAGCTTTTACCCCACATCCAGCCACAGACGCTGGATGGAGGAAGAGGTTTTGAAAATCACTCCCCAGCAACAGCAGTGCTGCTGGTCCTGCTTCTGGGTGCTCCATGGCACTTGAATCCTGCCTGGCTTCACAAGCAGTCTCGGTGCTCTAGGAGAAGAATCCATCTGTATCTCCCTCAGATGAATCTGTGCCACAACACCCCTGAATTTTCCAGGGGGTCTGGTTAGGTGAAATTCCTACCTTCTTCACCAAAAGCTGCCAGGCTGAGCAGACCTGTCCCCGCAGCCACTTCTTATGCCACCTCTTCTTTGCTCTCACCCATTTCTGCCCCTTTATCACACATTTTGATGAATCGAGACACAGCTGCAGGAGCCAAGTGGTGCTTTGGTGTGGCACCTGTTCCTAAAGCCACTGGCACAAGCAGAGGGGTTCTGTGCAGGGGAGGTGGCATCAGAGCAGCAGGTGTCTGGCAGCCTGGAGAGCAGGGAGAGGAGGCATCTCTGATGGAAAGCAGGATGGACTTGAACAAATTGATGTAGTAGAGCCAGAAGGATGTATGAGTTTCTCCTGGAGTGTTTCCAAGATGTCATGCTGAATAAAGGAAGCCATTGGTCTTCTGTTTAATCCCAAGTGGTCTGTCTGACATTTGCCATTATATTGTGTTCCTGAGGTTGGAGTTTGGAAAGACTATGATTATCCTGCCTCAGAAAGCTGGTGAGGGAGACTGCTAAAACCATAGTTATTTATTTTTCAGTGGCTGCTTGTGAAATACTTTCTCTGGAAAATTTTCCATGGAAGTGGTGGTGCCTGAGGAGAATGAAGGGTTGCAATCCTGCAAACTGAAATGCTCAGTGAAGTGAACAATAGGATTATCAACCCCTTGCAAAAATCCAAATTTTAGTATTGCCTGAGGAATGGGGAAGGACCTCTTCCTAGAGAGCAATATTTATGGAAATAAAATGAGCGGAGGTGGAAGCTACTGCCTTGTGCCAAAATAGTGGTAATCTGGATAGGTCTGGGAGGGAGGGAACAGACAACTGTGTTTGGAGGAGGGTGAGTACAAAGGAAATGATTGCAGTTGTGTTTTGGGAGAATGAGTGATGGTGTTAGGGAGCAGAGAGCCAGAGTTCTATTTCCTGGAGGTGTAAAAGGAAAATGGGGATGAGAGGAAACAGGCTTGATGCTGGTGCAGGGAGGTGGATTGTGGGTAAGGCTGGTGGGAATCACGGGAGAATGTTTTGGGGGTGGATGAGTGGGCAGGAGGCAGCAAGGAACAATGGCTGGCATGAAAGGCTAATCTAGAGCATCTCCATGTGCTTGATGCTTTCCTGGAGATGCATTGGCAGTCACAGCCAAATGGGGAAAGCCTGCTGCCACATCCAGAGGTGTGCTGGGGGTGACCACCCTTTTCCACGCACAGGGACCTGGCAGGCTGTGGATCAGCCTCCCAACAAAACACAGCAACTGCAGAGCTACTGCAGTCACTGATTCCACACCACTCAGTGACCTCAGCTGGCTTTGCAGGAGCAACACTTCCCCTTGGAAAACCCTGCCTGTACCACCACCAAGTTAAAGTATTGCATGGGCTAGAGGAAGTAACCAGTGCTGCTGACGCTGTGTAATGATCCCGTCTCCGGGCTGACACCACCTGAGCTCACTGCAGGCTCCACCTGGCAAAGCTGATGTCTCAACCTTTGGGAAATGACGTCTGAGTTATCATGCGTCTGCTCAGAACAGACCAGAGTTATGATCCTGATCCCTGGAGTTCCCATGAAATCTATCCTTAGATATGGTGCTGCAGGAGGATTTTGGCGGAGTTACAACAGGGCTGGCCATGTAGGGAGCGTGGTGGGATGCAGGATGCGTGGCTGAGTGATGATGGTGGAGGTCGTTCCTGCTTCCAGCTCAGGGAAGAGCTACCGCCCTGGCGGAGGCTAGAGGGTGCTGTGCGGCAGGGAATGGGCATCCTCCTCCCTCCCTGCTCAGCACCCCTTCAAAGCCTGGTAAAAATTTGCGGGAAACGCTGCCTCTGAGCTGAGTTGAAGACCAAGGTTCTGGTTATAGTTACTAACAACCTCCAAGGCTTTTTCAGACTCTAATAGTTCATTAGTGCATTATTTAGCACCCAAAAATGTGACATACAGAAAGGGTGGCTTTTCTCTGGTGGGTGAAAAAGGAAAAAGGGGACAGAGACAGGAGTGGGGAAAAAGAGTGAGAAAATGCGGAACAGATCAGAAAATAAGGAAGCTGAGTGGAACAAAAGCAGAGGATAAAGAAAGAAAATAGAAGATGAAACCAAAGCAGAGGATCACATCAGCTACTGTGTCAAATTAAGGGCTTCAGATCTGCTGAATGATGAAAGAGAGATTTGCTTGGGAGAAAAATAAAGGAGCACTTCTTGCTCACGGTGGCTGAGGCTGCAAAGCCCTCGGCTGCTGGGGCAGGATCAGCTCCTGTTTACCCAGCTGAGGTGTGGCTAATCCTGAGCCCCACAAAGAGCAGGGCTGAGGGGAGACAGGACAGACACGGGAGACAGGGCTGTGTTTGTACAGCAGCTGACAGGCAGCTGCAAGACCAGGCAAAAACACGGCACGCTCTTGAACAAGCAGCTCTGTGAGCAGATCGCGGCTCCCTGGAAAGCCTGCCAGCTCACCACAGGCAGGAGGAGCGAACGTGCCTCCTGCGTGGGGCTGCACGTGCTCTGCAAAACACAGCCCTGCCACCGTGGGGCTGCGGTTGTGGGGTCACTGTCCTCACAGCTGGCAGAGCTGCTCTCTCTGCCCGCCTGCAGCAGGTGAGGCAAGTGTGCTTACCTTCCCAGGTCTTGGAGAAGACAGCCTACCAAAACTGGGAAGGTGCAGGCATACAAGGGAGGAGGAAGACTGCAAAGGAGCCCCATTTCACAGCTAAAGGGATTGCACCTCTCTCTGGGCCACAGAGAGGTTCTGGTGTTCTTTCAGGTGCGCAGTGCATGCAGCACCGTGTCCGTGCAGTCGCCTCGCTCACAGAAATGAGCCACATCAGGTCTTGATGTAGGTGACCTCCCTCCTGTTTTCCACTTCGAGGTGGGGTAGCAAGGACTGAAGGGAGCATCCTAAACTGGACATGGGTTACCACACAAGACCCTAATAATTGCCCTGGTCCTACCACACACACCAAAGGAGGTGCTGGGGCTGCATCCATAGGTCCCTGGGGCACATCTCCAGGAGGCACAAACAAACCTGGCCCAGAACATGGACCAAAGGGAATGCCCCAGGAGGATGTGAAGCTCTGTTGAAGAGCTGAGGGGGGCTGTGAAATTCACTTGTTTTCACTCTCTGTGTCTACTCTGGATGTCTGCAGCAAGAGCCACTGTTTTTACTGCTGGGGCTGTCAGGGCAGCAGCCCATTGCCAGGTGGGGGCATGTAGGGACTCAGTACTGGAGCTAGAGCTGCTTAACTCTCAAAGGACACTGGGAGAATGCAGAATAGGTGGGATTTGCATCTAGTATCAACTGGGCTGTGGGGCAGGAAAAGGACATGAGAGGGAACAGTGAAATGTGAAAATGCCTGGAGGGGGGTGGATGACAGAAGGCAGATGGGTTCATGCTCTAATAAAGGCTCTGTCAGAGGCTGGACAAAGTAATTGGTGTGATGGGAGATCCCACTGAGAAGGAGGGGTGATTGCAGAGGACAAATGGGGTATGACTAACACAATGGATGTATTAAAAACACTTTAGTATAAGCTTCTTGGCAGGGAGAGAGAATCACTTGGGACTTTACAAGGGTCTAATACAAAACTAAGATCTAGGTAACCTCCTTCAGAGGAAATTTGTGAAGCACCTAGGGGATGGGTGGATACCCCTGCCCCTCAGGACGCTCTTGTTCCTGCTAAGGAGGTCGTCACCACTCTGCCTGGTGTGTATGGAAACGGTATGGAGACATCTGTGGATGTGCAGAGCTATCAGCTGGCTCCTTGCCTGGGAGCTGTTGTCACTGCTGAGAAGGGAGGTAGCACAGCCCCAGGCAGATCTCTTGGGGACAACACAGCTGCCCTGGCAGTCCCGTGGTGTCCACTGCTCTGGCCTCATGTCCCCTTGGGTGCGTGCTGCCCCTGGGACTGGCTACGTGCGCTTCTCCATGGCGGGTCTGGACGCCCTGTCCAGGCAAGAGCCCGGTTGGACCGTGGCGATGGCTCTGACAGATGGGTTTCGTTGAGGACACATGTCTGGCTTGGAGCTTGTTTTCATTTCCTTTTGAGGAAAGGAGGAGTCATGGGAGAGGAGTAACTGAGTGGCTGAGCTGGCTCTCCTGGACACAGACTGCAGTGCCAAACGAGCTCTTGCTGCGGTTTCTGCTGTGGCTCTGGAGGCTGCAGCCCAGGGGCAGGAAGCGGTGGAGAAGGAGCTGCAACCGGTGTGCCAGGAGTGCAGGATTGATCCAGGGTGGGAGAGAGATTACATCGTAAGGGGAAGACTGATGGGTCATTAGATGGGGGGATGTGTGGCTCTTTGCCAGCACAGAAGCTCCTGTAGCAGCTCCAGGGGAAGGCACAGGGCACCAGGAACTTCCTTCCAGAGCAGAGGTCCTATAGGAGCCAACATCCTGCATCGATGGTGCTCCACACAGGGACACAACTGGCTCCAGGTGGCCTCTGATTGCTGCTTTGGGCTGAGGGAACCAAGGGAGTAAGGAGCTGCCTTTGAGGTTTGATCTCCCCTTATTTCCCCCCAGGATCAGGTGTCTGCGTGACAGAGAGGAGGGTGTGCAGGGATTGGTGCTGTCCTGCTACATTGCCGTAGATGTGTCTACTGAAGTATGTCTTAAAAGGCCCCAAATATTCCTCTCTCCAGGAAGAAATGAATCCCAGAGCTGTGGCAGTTTCCCCCTTGCCTGCCAGGCTCTGGGGGATAAGAGCAAGTGGGAGGCACGGAGAGGGTGGGACGGGCAGAGTTCAAACCTTCTCATTATGCTCCAAGATAGAGATCAAAAGACAACTTTACAAATTAATAAGGCCTCCACCTGGGCAGAGCCTCTCCCCGGCATGGATGGGCGGGAGGGGAGCCGGGAGGGGAGCGTGAGGTAATGAGCAAACTGCCTCTTCTTCACCAGCCGGTAAGACAGGTTCTGGGCTCCTTGCAAACAAACCCTGTGGCCCAGCTCATTAGAGTTCATTCGTGTTGTTACATATTCATATAGCATTAGCACCATCAGGCCCTGTGTTTGATCAGGCTGCAAACTTGCCTTGATCCTTGCAGGTCTTGGAGGACCTTCCATCAAGCCTATGCCAGAAGCACATGTACCAAATTGTTGGCTTGAGTAAGGAGTGGTCTTGAGATCCTGATAACAGGGCAAGGATCAGAAACCTGACACAGAAACCTGGGTTATCAGAGGAACCTGGATGATAAAGTTATCAAGGACACAAGTTAGTGCTTTGTCAAGGCAGTAGCTTGCCAAGAGCTTCCTGAAAAAGAACAAAAGATCCATGGCTTATCTGCCTGTGGCATCTGCTTGGTGCTCAGGCAGGGTCATGCTGCTCCCAGCTGCTAATCCATAAGTGGTTTCGATTGTGCATCATGGTGTACCATGGAGTGCCAACTCCGTTATTGGATGGGTGCTTCCAAGCAACAGGCTAGAGAGCGGCAAGGCAAGTCTGGGATGTGGCCTCTGCTCTGTCTGTCCCGGGCAGTGCTCTGAGACAGGCACCACAGGGAACCACCACACAGGGGTTTAGTCCTGACCAGAGGTCAGTGCTGATCCATCATCAGTGAGGAGACAGGTATTTCCCAGGGTAATTCCTGCTGTAGCATGTACCAATGACCTTTGGAAATGGTGCTGTTACTGATGAGAAAGTGTGTAAAAGAGGCCAGGCCCACGTGCCTAGCTTTTGGGTGGACAAAATAGAGACATGTCCTTCCCTCCAGCCTCTCTAGCCCTTGGTTTCCCATCTGTCAAATGAAGATAAAGGCAACACCTTTTCTCTTGGAGATAAGCATGGATAAATCCTTAAAGACTGCAAAGGATTCAGAGAAGGGGGTTATATAAAGGTGCTTATATTAAGTACCTTACACAGACACACCAGCTCTAAGCTGGGTATAATCTTGTTTATTTAGGTTAGAGCAAAGGACTTGAAGTTAAACTGGCTGGGATCTCATCTGAGCTCCAACAGGATCAGCAGTGGGCAGCAGAGCAAAACTAGGGGACGGTGCTGCCCTTTACCTTCTTCCTTTTAAATCAGAAAGTTTTAGATACCCTGAAGAGCACTCAGTAGCTGTACCCAGCTACCCCTAAAGATATTCAGTATCTAGGTTTTTTCCCTGAAATTTCTGATTCCTAAACATTTGCATCCCTAAATGCACAGCCTCTTTTTAAAGAAACTGTCACCCTTTTGGTGGAAAGGGCAGAGAGTGTGGAAAGCTATTTTTTACTCTAGAAAACTCTATAAACAGAGAAGTCCAGCTGCATACAAGGATTGTCTGGGCCAGTGAATGTCTTCTGCAGCTATTGAAACTATGTGCTGGCAGGCTGGCAGGCAATGACGCTGGCTGGGGCTGCAGGAGGTTAGAGATGCTGGCACAAGCCCATGGTTATCCTGTTACGGGGATTAGGAGCAGACTGGGGCTTAATCTACTGCTATGGTGCTGCGATCGTTTCTCCTTCCTGCTTGGAGTGGCTGACGTGTGGCAGAATGGGAGGCTTGATCCCACGGATCAGGAAACCTTCCCAGGACCTGTGCTGTGACCTGAGCCACAACTCTGGGCTCTAGGACAGAGCCTGTGAGGAATGAGGCTGGCTACCTCTGGCAGGGGTTTTTTTTGGGCACTTGAAGCTGGAGTGAGGAAGGAAAACCGTGTTGCAAGGAGAGTTGTGGGAGCGTTTTGGGTGGGGAATCCCTCTGGGGTGTAACGGCTGACTTTATTATGAGATAAACCTAAGCCAGTGAACTCCTTTATAGAACAGATAGTTCAAACAATAGGAGCTGCTAGGAGAAAAAGATCCGTGCAAGGGTTGAGCAGGACTTTGCTGGGGGTGGGGAGGGCATCTTTGCTACCTGATGATGTGGAGTGAGAGATCCTGTGGTTCAGAGGTGAGCGTCTGAGAGGGAGTGGAGGGAAGGAACACAGATCTGTGCTGATACCTGAGCCATCACTGCACACTCATTGGCCATGGGACGCACCCTGGCCAGTTTTATGGCAGATGGGGGCTTTAAGCTTGAGCAAGGGGGGGGGCTGTGTATTGTTCACCTCCCTTGTTCACAGGAAAACACCTTTGTATAAGCTGGAAATTAAAGAGGATTGCATCAGAGAAACAAGTGGGCCCATCACCTATTTTCTTCTTTATCACCCCAGCTACGGGAACCAGGCTATCTGCTATCAGCACAGCTTGGAAAGGGCTGTAGCACAGCACAGCCTGGCAGATCTCCATGCAGAAGAAACCAAACCCAGTGGTAAATCCTGCTATAACAAGGCCTAAGTAGTCCCTGCAGAAGGGAGTGAAATTATGCCTGACCTTTGACCTACCCAACTCTTTCAAGTAGAGCCATCCCTTGCGAAAACTTGGCAGCTGTATGAGCTCAGGCGTGGTGTTCGCCTGTGGGAGCTGTCTCCATTCCTTCTTGCTTCTCTGTCCTTGAGAGGTTGTTTCTTTCTCTTCTCTTCTCTGCTTCCCATAACCAGAGCTTCCCACTGCCAGCTGGGACTGCACAGACTCTTCCCAACCCTGGTTTCTCATTGGGATGCCCCTCTCCATTGCAGGTCTCCATTCACTGATGCCTGCAGGAAGCACCATCCCTATGGAGAGAGCACTGCTCCGCCTGGCCTCCATGACTTGCTTTTTAATATCCTTTCCCATGCGTGTTCCTCAGGACATCGGCATTTGTGCCTCTGGGGACAGAAGGAAAACATTTTGCTTTCTGTTTTTAGAGAGGCTGATGCTTTTTCTGCGGCTCCCTCTGGGTCTTGCATTCTCTCTGAGACTAATCCAGGCAGTAGCCCCTCAAAAGGCCGAACAAACACCCTTGTCCTAGTTGCTTATGCACAGCCCTGGGAATCTTGCCCTGCACTCTCCTCCTCCTGACCTTGTTTTCGTCGGAACACCACAGCAGTAATTACCCTGAGGTTGAAGGGTTATTCGAAAGCAAGTACTGTGTCTTGTCTTCTCCTTCCGTTCCAGCTGCTGTTTCTCCCTGCACTGGAGTTTAAACTCTACCTGGAGTTTCCTTTGGGTTTTTATTAATTAAAGGAAACACCACCAGCAAGGGTGATGGATGTAGGTGGGAATACGTGTCCAGTTCCATGTGTTCCTCATGTCCTGGCACTCTGACAAATCACCAGTGCACCAGGACCTGCCGGCAGGTCTGTCCCTGGGGTGTCACTCCCAGTTTGGGTGCTCTCATGGGCACTGGTTGACTGCATCTGAGAAAAGCATTAGCTGGGCACTGGAGCGAACTGGGAAGACTGGTCAAAGTGCACGGCCTGGCTGAGCTGCCCGGCCTGTGGCTGCTGCTGTGGCTGCATTGCCAAAAGCAGTAATGTAGCAACACTTGGGCAGAGTCAACACATAAATATGAGCAGCCCAAGTGTCTGAGGTGGGTTAGTTAATGCTGAAATGGAAGGTTTTGCAAGAAGAGATAAAAATCAGCTTCATATTTAGGAGGAGGAAGGTTTTCCATTACAAGGTCAAATGATCCAGCATTCCTGTGCTGTGCAGTGGTCTTTTCCAAAGAATTTGCTGCTGAATATGGATTTAGCCTGAATATGCTTTAGTCTTTCAGGGTTAAATATGTTTCTGCCTTCCAGGGCAGAGCTCCCCACATGGCACCAGTTCCTCTCAAGAGCATGGCTGGGCTTTTCCAGCCCTTGGTGGCTGGGCACAGCTCAAAGAGGAGCTAGTTTGTGGCTGAACCAGTGTAGCTGTGGTGTGGTGCTTTGGGCAGAGAACTGTTATGTCCCTCCCAGTCCCTTTCCCGTGTACGCCCAACCTGGATGAAAGCTATTTTCCTCGATGCCAGCTAGGAGGAACTTGGGAAAACCCCATGCCACTGGCATGCTGGATGACAAGGGTGGCACAGGGCACTAGTGTTCCCTGTCCAGCAGAAGGGAAGCCCTCGCCAGCTTTCATCCCATCCAGGGAAAGGAAAGTGGGGTTTGTGCTGCAAAACGGCTCTTCCGCCTGCCAAGTGTTGTCAGCCCCCAAGTACATCTCATCCCAGCCAGGGGTGGGAGCCATGGGCACTGCCAGGTTCAGGAAATCCCCACCGGCCAGCCGAGAGTCAAGGTCTGGCGTGGGGCGAACTAGCGGACCCCCCCGCACTGGAGCATCATCAATTTGCCCGTGGCGGCTCTTACTTCCAGGCTGCTAATGAGGCACCTTTGGCTCTGAGGCCAGTCCACAACCCTGCCTCTCTCCCTCCTGCTGCCTGCCTGAACCCTACACTCCGGGCTGGCTGCGGTGCTCCCTTTGCTGCCTGCACCCCCAGCGCTGCCTGCACCCCCAGCGCTGCCTGCACCCCCAGTGCTGCCTGCACCCCGAGGGGGCTCCCCCGGGTCGCGGACCCTCGGTGGGGCTGCGCCAGGCTCGGCGGGGCCCGTCCCGGTCCCGCCCCGGGGGCGGGCGCGGAGCACGTGGGGCCGCCGGGCCGGGCTGAGTCACTGCCCGCCCCGAGCCCCGCGGCGAGCGGAGCGGAGCGGCTCGGTGGGGATCGCAGGGCTCGGCTCGGCGCGGCTCGGGACACAACATGAGGATGGCGAGGTTGTTGCGACTGCTGTTGGCCCTGGCGCTGGGGCTCTCGCTGCTGCTGCTCGTGTCCGGTGAGTGCCGGGGAGCCCGGGATGCCGAGGAGCCCGGGTGCAGGAAAACCTCGCTGCCAGGGAGCGTGGGGTGCTGGAGTGCCGGAGATCAGAGGTGCCGGGGGTCCCGTGGTACGGGGGAGCCAGGGCGGCGAGGAGCCTGAGGTGCTGGGGATCCGGTATCTTGAGTGCAGTGTTGTCCGGTATGCAGGGAATCCGCGGTGCAGGGGAGCGTGAGGAGCAGGGGATCCAGAGTACTGAGGATCCCGGGATGGTGGGGATCTGGAGTGCGAGGGATCCGGAGTGCAGGGCATCCAGGGTGCAGGGGTTGTCTGGTGTGCAGGGGAAGCCGGGATGCTGAGGAGCTGCGGTGCTGGGGATCCGGATGCAGAGCGAGAGGATGTGGGGTGCAGGGGTGCGAGTGAGAGGGTGCGCAGCCCCAGGGCTGCCGCTGCAGGAACAGAGGAACTCGTGTCCATGGCCCCGTCCTCGCTCCCGAGCCGTGAGTAGCTCAGCCGGGTTATCCCGTGCTCTCAGGCTGAGATAACCGTGCTCACAATGTAAACAACCTCCCTGGGACCGCCTGGTACTGCGCGCCCGGCTGGTCTGGCCAGGGGAACCCCGGGGAGTAGCAGCACCATCATCACCCTGTGGGTCATGTCTGGGACGATTGGCTCCAAAAAGGGATGGACGAGACCAGAGAAAAGGGGAGCAAAGCCCAAGTGGAGGCTCCAGGCCAAGGGACAAAGGGCAGCAGGAAGAGGTGAGGAAGGCCCTGTTTGTGTTCACTCTCCCTGGGCTGAGGTGCCCTTTTTGCCCTCTCGAGACCTGACCTCCCCCAGCCCTGCTGGGATGAGCTGTCTCAGTATTTGGAGGATGTTATTTTTGCCTTCCAGCCAGGCTGTGGGTTCATATAAGCAAACATTTTCAAAAGCAGTGGCTGATCTTTGTTGCCTTGGTTCCTGAGTGTTCAGTCTGTGACAGCTCTGTCCCCGATTGGAGAAAAATGAGTGTGGAGGACGGAGATGCTGAACTGCTCCGAAACCAGGAGCATCCAAAACTGCTTGCTACAGTGGAAAATGTGACCTGTGTGCCTCACTGCTAGGAAGGGGGCTGGCTACCGAGACCCACCACGTAAGGGATTATTCCTGGGAGGGAATAAAAGGGAGTCCAGTTACTTGGAATAACTGAAGTATAAAACTGGGACCCCTCCTGTCCTGACCTTGGGAGGAGCCCTTGCTGCTTTACTGCGGTGTCCCACCCCAGACACTCCTGCGCTGGAGGCAGTGAGGATGCTGGGGAGGACACGTTCCTTGGTGCTCCATGCCTGGGGAGGCAGCCGCTGCTGAACAGAGGTCGTTCTGTCTGCAAGGTCTTGGCTGGCTGCCGGGAGAGATCCTTGGGATGAGGAGGCTGGATGTGCCTGAGACCTGTGGAGGGGCGTGGGGCAAAGGCATCCCCAGTATCAGCAGGAGCCCTCTCTTCCCATGGTGTAGCTCATGGCAGTGCATTGATGGAGCATGAGGTCATGCAGAACAGGCTGGGCAGTGCAGGCAGCAACTTGAACCGCTGCCCAAGTTTTTCTGCCTCCTGAGGCTGGGCTAAGGGAGCTACAGCATCTTTTTGGAAACCTTCATCTGATGTTGGCCTGTCTGCCACCAGTGTGTACCCTACAGATGTGGAGTGTCAGGAAGAGTAGGATTAACTCGAAGGAGTCCTGCTATTATAGGACTAATGAGTAGGAGCTCACTGAGTAGTAGCTTAGGCTAATGAGAACTGTGCTGTTTGGTGTGGGTCTGGGCAGCGAGCCCACAGCTTGTTAACTTCCACCTTCTCCAGGTCATGCAGGTAGTGAAGGGTTATTCCTGGGTCTCCACCTGGGTTCAGCCCTTGCTCAGACTCCTGCAGTGTGGCGGAGAAGAGCCTGCCATCAAGGGATGTGCTGTCCTAGCGCTTGGTGAGGAGTTACTGAGGCTTTCAGCCAGTTCTGTGGAAATCTGATGTAGGTTTATGGAGAATGTTGCCGTCTTGCAGCTTTTAGGGCAGAATTAATTAAGGGTGGGAGGAATTTAAGCCCAGCTCTTGCAATCTGATTCAGCCCTGCAGTGGTGAGCAGAAGGTTGATGGGTGCGGTGGGCTGACTTCACTCACTCCCCTCCTCGACAGGATAGGGTGGGAAAAAGAAGGCAAAGATCCAGCGTGGGTCCTTCCCATGGGCTGCAGTTCTTCATGAGCTGCTCTTTTGTGGGTCCTTTCCATGAGATACAGTCCATAAGGAAGAGACTGTTCCAGCCTGGCATCCTCTGTGGGCTGCAGTGTGGATATCTCCTCCCCTGTGGTCCTCTGCAGGCTGTGGGGAGACAGATCTTTTCTATGGGCTGCAGTGGAATTCCTGCTCCAGCACTTGGAGCACATCCTTCCCCTCCTTATTCTCTGCAAGTGAATAAGGGGGTGTCTGCAAGGCTGTTTCACATTTTTCTCACTCCTTACCCACAGCTGCTGTGCAGTGCTTTTTACTTTGTCTTGGGTTTATTATCACAGAAGCAACCCGACTGTTGGTGATGGGCATGGCTTTGGGCAGCAGAGGGTCTGTTTTGGCATTGTCTGGGACTGGCTGTCTCCAACATGGGAGCACCTCCTGGTGTCTTCTTGGAGGAGCCACGCTTCCAGCCCCTTGCCACCACCACCACCACCACCTTACCACGTAAATCCTATACCATGGGAGATGCTGGAAGTGGATGAACAGGCAGAGAAGATGGTGCAGCTCTACCAGTTCCCTGGGGGAACCTGTCTGTGAGCTGGGGCTGCCTTGTGGGAGCTGCTTGGAGACTGATGAAAGTCTGGCAGATGTTCTGCAGGGATGGACTCTGTACTCCCTCCCTGCATGTCTCCAGCATCTGGGAACCGAGGCATGCAGGCTCCCCCTACAATTTTTTTTGTTTGTGTTCTTACGAGTACAAACTTTAATGAGCAAAATCCAGCAGTGGCACCAGCCCCTTTTCCCTTGAATGATCCTGTCCTGCTCGTGCCCAAGTGCACCCCAGCCTGGCCATCCCTGCTTCCCAGCCAAATATCAGAGACATTTGATGCACCAAAGCCCTGGGTTTCCCCTGTCCTCCCTTTGATGTGCAGGCTCTGTTAAACCCCTTTTTTAATGTGCCAGAGCAGAGCAGGTCCTTGCTGCTCTCTTATGCTCCTGGTCTTAACCATCACTCTTGAATGGCAGCAGCCCTGTGCAGGGTCCAGCAGTTGGTCCCTACCAGGTGCTCCCCTCCTCGTGGAATCCGCAGCAGACTAGTTCCTGCTTTTGGGTTGGGATGCCTTTGTGTGCATCCATGGGGTTCTGGTGGATGCCTGCCTCAGGGATGGTTTGCAGTGACACATGGCTTTACTCCCAGGTGACTTCTGCGATGTGAACCACTGTCAGAATGGGGGCACCTGCCTGACTGGGATTAATGAGGCCCCCTTCTTCTGCATCTGCCCTGAGGGCTACGTTGGGATTGACTGCAATGAGACGGAGAAAGGTGAGGAGCTGACCCTCTCCTGGATGCTCCATGAAGACCAGGAGCCTTACAGGAAGTTATTATGCCCTTGCTGTGGTCCTGCACCACTGCCCCTGGGGTCTGGCCTTGCTGATGGCGGATGGACACATAGAGTGGAGATCCAAGCATGGATATGGTGACGGGATACACCTGGGGGGAATGCAAGGTCTTTGGGGAGTGGCAGCCCACTGGATGCTCTTATTTTCCACCTGTGCCTGTATTATAGCTGTTTTTTCCCTTCCCCAGGCCCCTGCCACCCCAATCCTTGCCACAACAATGGCGAGTGCCAGCTGGTCCCAAACCGAGGGGACGTCTTCACTGACTACATCTGCAAGTGCCCCACGGGGTACGATGGGGTGCACTGCCAGATCAGTGAGTATGGTGCTGTGAGGGGGCCAGGGGGAAGCTGCTTCTCCAGTAAGGCTTGGAGTCCCTCTGGACAATTCTGGGCTAACAACTGGAGGGTGTTTGCAGCTGTGACTGTGTGGGGCACCAGCTTCTGTCAGGGACCATGGGCTGTTTTGCACCTTGCAGGGTGGAGGGAAGGACCATGGCACAGGGACAGGCTGTGTCTGAGCCTTGTTCTGCATCTCTGGAGGGACACAAGTGCCTCGAGTAATGAGACAAGGGATGCCTCAAGGCTCAACCTACTCTGTGTGGGCTCCCAGCCTTGAGTGTCCCAGTGCACCCCTGTGATTGTACTCAGTGGGGATGTGGTGTAGACGGCTCCTTGGGTTAGAGCTTCAACCTGTGCCACCCTATCAGCAGGGACTCTGCCATGGCCCTTGCAAAGGGGATGCCTCCCCTCTTCCCACTGCACCAAATGAGGGGTCTCCTCTCCGGGATTGATTCTGGGATCACCTCCTGAGCTCCCCCACTCTGTCTCCTAGACAAGAACGAGTGCTCCTCCCAACCTTGCAAAAATGGAGGCACCTGCCTGGACCTGGATGGTGACTACACCTGCAAGTGTCCTTCTCCATTCTTGGGGAAGACATGCCATGTCCGTAAGTCCCTGGCACTAACTGTACAGAATTCCCTTTCCTTCCCTGTTCCCTGCTATTCTGTCTGTCATTACCAGTGTGCCAAGGAGAGGTCTCACCAGCTGGGTTAGGGGATCTAAAGGGCAGCTGTGGGTGCTGGTGTGCTGACTGCCCTTGATGCCAGCCAGCCTGGTCCTAATGGAGGGAACATCCTTGGGAAGGTGGTGTCTCCTCTCAGGGGTGGCCCCTGGATGGCCCTTTCACCCCAGACCTCTGTACTGTGAGGGGGACAGATGGATGATGTGGTTTTGGATGAGGGCTGATGAGCAGGGGACACCCTGGGGACAACCAGATCCTAGGACTGACCTCCATTTCCTTCTCCGTCCCCAGCCAAGAAAAAAATGACTCCTAGTTCTGCTCCCTGGTTACTGTCTCTCTTTGGCCCTGATCTTCCCATTGTCCCCAGGCTGTGCTGTTCTCCTGGGCATGGAAGGAGGAGCCATCTCTGACGCCCAGCTCTCGGCATCCTCTGTTTACTACGGCTTCCTCGGCCTCCAGCGCTGGGGGCCGGAGCTTGCCCGCCTCAACAACCACGGCATTGTCAATGCCTGGACCTCCAGCAACTATGACAAGAGCCCCTGGATCCAGGTACCTGCGGCAGGACTGGGAGCACCAGCATAGAGAGCAGCCCCAGTAGTCGTGGCTGATCTTGCAGCACTGCTGTCATGTGATTTCCCTGCTCCTGGTGGCAAATGCGGGGCTAAATTTCTGCAGCAAGGGGCATCTTGGGATGTGCCTGGAGAAGGCAAGTCTGTTGGAAGAAACTGGGAACCTGGGATGGTGATCCCTGGTCTGCCCACCATGGGATGCAGGGATGGAGGGATGGAGGGCTTTTGCCTGGGGGAAGTCATAGCACCCTGGGCATCCTCTCTCCCGGTCCCAATGCTGAGTGTAAGCCTGCCCTCCCATCCAGGCTTGGTGGTGCTGGTGGGTGCAGGGGCTGTGCACCCTCTCTGGGCTGTGCCCTGTTCATCCTCCTCCCCTCCACAGGCCAACCTGCTGCGGAAGATGCGGCTGAGCGGGATCATCACGCAGGGCGCGCGCCGTGTGGGGCAGCAGGAGTTCGTCCGTGCCTACAAAGTCGCCTACAGCCTGGACGGGCGGGAGTTCACCTTCTTCAAGGATGAGAAGCTGGATGTAGACAAGGTGGGCTGCAATGCTCTGCATAGGGGGTGTCCCAGCTCTCCCCACCCCATGCCGGAGTGGCTGTGAGCTGCATCCCAAAGTGTCCCTGTGTGTGGAAAAATGCTTTTGACCTGGGCCAAAGCCGTGTTGAGAGCCATCCTAGTAGTGAGATGGCACAGGCAGTTCCAGTGCCGAGAAGTGCTCTCTGCCTCTGTTTAATTGACCATAATAAGCATAATCAAAGAAGCAGCACTGACATATTTAGGTCATTCAGATAATATCTTTATCACTGACACACTGGGAACTGGGCATGGTCTGACAGAGCTACTGAACAGCTTGGGTGGCTTATGTGTCTACACTAAGCACTAGTTGAGAGTGCGTCTCAGAGCAGAAATACTCATAGATTGCAGTGCTCTCCACTCTCAGTTCTTTATGGCAAATGTCTCCTGGTGGATTTTTGAGCATCCAGGAAATGGTTGTGAGTACCTGCTTTGTTTAACAAAAATGAAAAATTCCTCTTGTTTCTGCAGCAGTGGAAAAAATGCATGAAAACATGACCTAACTCTATTTGTTGTGTTAAAAAGAAAGAAGCGAGTTACCTTTATGCTTTTTTTTCATAATTTGTGGAGCATTGTGGGAGGGAGTGGATGTTGCTGCATGTGTGGCTCTGTGGGGGTGAGGATGAATTAGAAAGTATTGCAAAGCTCTGTTGAGAGTGTTGAAGCTGCTGCAAAGTCACGCACTGCTCCAGGGCAGGAGAGCAGAGCCCAGCTTTCCCCTCTTTTACTCATAAAAACATCCTCCTCTGCCTCCTGCCAAAGCTTTCTGTATTCCAGGGCTGTGCTGTGCTGTGGGGACATCTGCTTATCTCTGCAGCAGGAGGCACTGCGAGACAGGGAATAGCTGGGAGCTAAAAATCCTGGGAAAAGGCAGCCCTATTGCCATTGGCAGTGCTGAGGTCTGTCCGTCTGCTGTGCAAGGGATTTGATGCAGGAGGCCGTGGGAGGGCTGGGCCACTCAGCCCTGCTCACTGTTGCAGGTTTTTGAGGGGAACATGGACTATGGCACCATGAAGACCAACATGTTCAACCCCCCCATCACGGCCCAGTTCATCCGCATCTACCCCGTGATGTGCCGCCGGGCCTGCACGCTGCGCTTTGAGCTCATCGGCTGTGAGATGAACGGTAAATGTTGGTGGCTCTCCCCTCCCCAGGGGCCGCAGGGCAGGGGTGACACAGAGCAGGGTGTCACCCCTTGTCCTGGTTCTGATCACCCAGTACAAGGGATTTGTCAGTGCTTGTTTTTCCTGAGGCTTGTGCCTGGAAATACCCTGGGGTGCGTTTGGGGAGCACAAGCTGTTAATCCCACTGGCTCAGCCAGCTTGAGCTGCATTCTAGTGCTGCTAACACCTCTAACACCTTCCAAGCCAGGACTTTTTATTGTGCCCCCTCCCTGTCAGCTCCAGCTGTGAACGGGCTGCTTTTCCTGCCGAGGAGCTTGAAAAGCACCAGAGGATCAAAGTACTCTGGGAAATGTGAGGGGTGAGCCCTTTCCCTGTGCCGCCCACATTCCTGCCCTGTGGCGCATCTCCAGCAGCCGAGTGGGACTCATGTGTCTGTGTGGGAGTGGGATGCTGTGGGGGCTTGGGTCCCATCCTGCTGCTATGTGGGTGTGGTGCCATCCATGATGTTGGCTGGGAATGTCTTTGCATTGCTCTCTTCACTCATGAAAACATCCTCCTCTGCCTCCTGCCAAAACTTTCTGCTTTCCAGGGCTGTGCTGTGCTGTGGGGACATCTACTTGTCTCTGCAGCAGGAGGCACTGTGAGACAGGGAATAGCTGGGAACTAAAAATCCTGGGAAAAGGCAGACCTATACCTCTGCTGAGCATTTCCCTGCCTGGCCCTGTTGCTGCTCCAGGCAATGGAAACATGGGAATGTGGGGATGGCTTCTTGGCAGGGCTGCGGGGTTTTGCTCGCGTCGGTGCTGTGGACTCTTTCCCTTTCACTGCCTGTGTAAACTGTTGTGTTACAGTGTATTTCAACACGGCAGGTTGCTCGGAGCCTCTGGGCATGAAATCCCGCCTGATCTCCGACCAGCAGATCACAGCCTCCAGCGTCTACAAGACCTGGGGCATCGATGCCTTTACCTGGCACCCCCATTACGCTCGCCTGGACATGACGGGCAAAACCAACGCCTGGACCGCGCTAAACAACGGCCAGTCCGAGTGGCTGCAGGTGGGTCTCCTCCCTCTGTAACCTCGTGTCTCCTCCCCAGCTTCTCCAGCTGTGTCTGGGGCCACCTCCTGTGCCTGGGGTCACCTCCTGTGCTGAGGTGGCTGGAAGGAGGATGGGCACCCCTGATGGGGTGGGCAGAGCACCTTGCTGTGGGGCACACAGCCCGGCAGCGCACTCCCTGAGCTGGGGTCACAGGGGCAGGTCAGGATGGGACCACAGCCACTGGTTTTAACAGCAGTCCTGGAGCTCTGGGTCAGTGCCCGTAGGGACGAGGTGGTGCTGTCTCTGTACCTCGTGGGTACATCAAGCATACAACACCCCAGCTCTGCATCACCCCTTGAGGAAATGCCATCCCAGCCTGAGATGACTGTCCCACGACCCTCTGGCTGCCCAGAACACCATGTTTCTGTTTTGCAGAAAAAAAAATCAGGTTTGCTTTTCTCTTCTCAGTCTGGAATGGAAACAAATAGTTTTGAAATTTCCTTCTTGGTTTCCTTTCCTACCCTGTTTTTATACTTTTCACATGATTCACATGACATAATAGGACAAAGCAGTTTAGATATTTGTCCCGCTTTTTATTTGGGAAATGATTAAAAGCAGCTGTTTCACAGCCCTAAATAAAGCAGCTTATCAAGACGTTGGCTGTTGGGGTCAGGATGACACGCTGAGTTGGGCTGTTGCACCACAGACTGCCTGTTTGTGTATGTGTGTATAGATTTACATATGCACTCAGGATTTATGTTGTATAGCTGGAACTGCCTTTGATGAGCATGGAAAAAGAACTAAATTAAGGAGACTTTCAGCTCCTTTGCTGGTCTAGCCTGCGCCAGCAGCAGTAGCGCAGCATGGCAGAGTAAAGAGAATAGAAACCATCTCAGAACCCAAATGTCAGCCTGTGCTGAACGGCATATTTTCTCAGCAAGAACTGCTTTCCAGTGGAAATGCATTTCCTCCGGGAATCCTTAATTTTTTTTGAATGGAGATTTTTTGCCATCATTCCCACACTGACATTTTCAGCAAAAAATGTGGAGATGGTGGGAGTGGGCAAGGGCACTGAGGCGGTGGGTTTGCGCCCACTTTAGATTGCCTTGAGAAATGGTGTGAGTGTTGAAGGATCAAATATTTCACAGTAGTGTTTTATGTGTTGCCTGGCATTGAGGTGGGGGTCAAGTGGTATTTTCTCCATTCTTGACCCCTGAGGGCCAGCTCATCCTGAATGCCTCTGGAACATGAAGGGTGCTGTAGGGTGGGAGCACCGCCCCTACAAAGGAGTTGTGACAAGTCTTGTCCCTGTGCCAGATCGACCTCCGGGACCAGAAGAAGGTGACAGGAATCATCACGCAAGGAGCCCGTGACTTTGGGCACATCCAGTATGTGGCAGCCTACAAGGTGGCCTACAGTGACAATGGCACATCCTGGACCCTATACCGGGATGGCCAGACAAACAGCACCAAGGTGGGTGTGGGCAGTGACCTCCTGGGGCTCAGGGATGCCGTGGTGGAGAGGGGTGGGTGGCAGTGGGGAGGTCCCGGCAGCGCTGACACCCACCTGTCCCCTCCTAGATCTTCCACGGCAACAGTGACAACTACTCACATAAGAAGAACGTGTTTGACGTGCCCTTCTACGCCCGCTTCGTCCGCATCCTGCCCGTGGCCTGGCACAACCGCATCACCCTGCGTGTGGAGCTGCTGGGCTGCGATGAGTAGGCGCGTGGGGAGGAAGGACGGGGCTGCTCTTCCCCGCCGCCCAACCTGCGCCCTGCCCACCCCTGCCCGCTCCTGCTCCGAACCTCACACCCCCTCTCCATGTCCCCACACTCGGGAGGCAGCCGAGAGGGCTCCCCTGCCCCGCGTTGGTGCTGGGGCTGCAGCACTGCACTTTACGGGGCCCTTGCAGGTGGGATGTGGGGACGGCTCCTGCCCTTTTGCCGTGCCTGCCAGGGCTGAGACCCCCCCCGCAACTGGGACTTGGCTGGGGGATCCTCTCCTGCAACTGAGGGACCCTGTCCTGCAATCAGGGCTTGGCTGTATACTCCCAGCTAAAGCTGGGGACAGATTTTCTCCCCCTTCTTGCTTCTGCTTCCAGCAGAGTCTGCAGCCAGTGGCAGTCCCTTGCCTGCACCTTCTTGGGGCTCAGCAGTTTTCAGGGGCTTAGGGCAGGCACCCTGGGCTTGCAGCCTCCGTTGTCCCTCCTGCTCCCTGCACATCTGCAAGCAGGGGCTCTTGAAAATCCTCTGAAAAAACTCAGCTGTTGTACCCAGCCCATTTTGCCAGGCCCTGGATATCCTTGCCTGTGGTGTCAGCACCGCATAGTGCGAGGAGAGTGATGAGATGGCTCCTGTCAAGAGGCACTGGGTCCCCATTGCTGGTGGCTCTACCCACTGGATGCTCCAGCGGGTGCTGTGGCTGGCCTTTTGGCAGGCATTCCCCATTCCCCTTCCTGGGGTGCCAGCTCCGGTGTCCTCCCAAGTCTCAGCATTGCTGCCATCCCCAACTCACTGCAGTTTGGGGTGTCTAGAGGTCCATTGTCCCCCGAGCTGAGTGGTGACCAGGGGGACTGTGATCTGGTAGAGGGATGGTTTTGTATCCACAAGGATATGGAAAAAAATGGGAAAGGTGGTAGTTAAACCACCCAAATGCAGCAGGTAGAGAGCTGTGCTATGACCCTTTTTGTAACCTGATTTTTTTTCCCTTTTTGTGGGGTGGAGAGGAGCCTCTTGCAATGCTCTCAGGATTAGCAGTAGGAGATGAGCAAGACCCGGCACCAGCAGGTGGGAGCACGGGCAGGCGGTACCAGGCTGGCAGCGATGCTTCCCCTGCCTGCTGGGATGTGAAGTGGCCATGGGGCCAAGGGAGCCTGGGTGGGATGGTGGCGGCAGCCCTGCTTCGGGGTGTCTCTGACAGTATTAAAACCAGCTGAAACTTTAGGGCTGTTGGCTTGTCTGCTCTGTGCCTCCCTGAGAGCCATCTCCCAAAGCCAGGCAGGTCCGGTGATCCGCCAGGATCCCCTCTGAGCCCCCTGGCTCCTCCGTCCTGGAGGGCTGCCAGCTGCTGTGCTGACCACACACCTCTCCTGTTTTCACAGACCCTCCTAGCTCCCTTCCCAGTCTGAAAAACTGTATCAGGGCTTTATGCACATCTTCCCTGCTGCCTCCGCCCTGTCTGCAGCTGCCGGAGCCTGTGCTCACAGCTGGCCAGGAACAGTGGGAAGGGACCTGGGGAGGGGAAGCCTCTATCAGCACCCCACGCCCTTTGTCTCCTCGTTTGGCTTTGATCCTCTAGCAAATACCCCAGCTTGGAGCTAGATTGGCTCTTGCACCCCAGCGTGGTCCCAGGGCGGGAGGGAGCTGTGAGTTTTGCCAGGGCTGCCCACAGGGATGTTCCCAGCAGAGCCCCCCTGGGCAGGGGTGGGGCAGGATCCCCCTGCATTGAGGGTGGGGTCCCTTGTAGGGAAGGAGCACTGGAGTGAACAGAGCAGAGGAGATTTGCTCCTCCCCAGAGTCTTCTGCCACGCTGGGCAGGGACCTCTGAGGTTGGTACGAATGGCCAAGGACCACCTGCTTCCCACCACACCACTCTGTCCCCACAGCTCTGGACAACGTTCATGCACATTCCTGCTGCCAGCAGTGTCCTGCTCATCCTGGTATCCCCTCCTTGGGCCTTGTCTGTGGGAGGTGGGCTCTTGCCTAACTCCATGGGTGCCAGCTCCAGGCACCAGAGGATTGAGGGGCTGCTTGCAGAGCTTGTGCTGAATTCACTGTGGCTGTGGCTGCTTGGTGACAAATAGCAGCCACAGCTAGAGCCAGGGACAGGGGGGACAGTCTGCCTGGTTCACCTCCAGACACGCCACCCTTATCACCGGGAAGCTGGTGCAGAGATAAGAGCAGTTCGCGTCGAGTCCAGCCAAGACAACCCTGAGCCAGAGACACGGCAGAGGCTCCGTGAGGAGGGTGACAGGAGCAGATGCCGTGTCTCAGAGCAGGGGATGCATCCTCAGCCCCTGGCTGCTCCTTCCCCCTGCCCACTGCTACCCCCCAAGTGAGCCTCTCTGGCGGATGCTGAGCCCTTTCTCAACCTTGCGGCATTTCCTTCCTCCTCTGGAGCCCCAGGACGGGGGCATTGGTGAGAGCCAGGGTGCCTTCCCTGCCGTGCACAGCCCCTCATGGTTTGTCCCTATCCCTCGGATGCTCTTCCTGGATGCAGCTGGGTTGCTGTAGCAGCAGGAAGGCCGGGATGGCCGGCAGGCTGTGGCACCCTGCTGCCTGCTGACTCGGCTGCCTGTGCTGCCAGCTGCTGTGAGCTGGTTCCTCAGGAAGCAGCCATTGGGGAGAGCATCCTCTTGCCTCTCACCGCCACCCGGAAAGCCCAGCACAGATCATAACCTCCTCCATCCTACCAGGAACGTGAGTGTTCCTCCCCAGTTCTCACCTTGGCAAGAGGTTCCTGCTGGAATAATCCAGTGCCAGTGGCATTTCACGGACAAATCTCTCTGGTGGGGCCACGGTGGACCTGTCAGCTGCTGGCTTTGAGACAAGGAGGACAGGAATGACATTTTTATGGCTCCCATTCAGTCAAAATTTCAGCCAGCCCTAAACACATGCCCTAAACATGTGCTCCTGGGTCAGAACTATGCTGACCCTGCGCAGCTTTGCTTACTCTGAAACCTGTGGTCCCACCCAGAGTCTCCCTCAGGGAGCAGAAAAAAAATATGGGATCATTCCAGAAGTGCCACAAATAGAGTGAGAGGTGGTAAGGAGTGAAGGAGATTCCTTCTTCCTCTGGGTCTGCTGGTGGCCAGATCCTTCCCCATGCTGCCTGTTGACCAGGAGAAAGGAGAGGCACCATTGGCCATATCCAAAGTCGAGGCCAAAGGTGAGCCAGGAGCCGTTTTTGAAAAGAGATGCACAAAAGCATTCCTGTCCCCTCCTCAGGCCGGGCAGAGGATGACTGCTGCAGGTGCTGTAGTGCAAGCAGCTCAGGCAGCACAGGACGCTGTAGGGCTGGTTCCTCGGCTCTGGAACAATGGGACGACCATGCCAGGGAGCACTGTGCCCTGTCAGGGCTGTCCGTCTGTCTGCACAGGTAGGGGGTGGAGGGAACCATCCCAGTCGCTGGATTACCGGTACACGGGCAACTTGGGCAAGCAACTGCAGGGGGCCACTGGTCACCGGGATGCAGCTGGGATGTCATCCCACCATCTTCTCCGGCCAAGGGGCGGGGCTAGGGGGGACAAGGAACCCTCGGCCAGAATGCAGAGCAGCACAGAGGCCGCATGCCGGGAGATGTAATTGCCCCTCCATTGTGGGCTGCGGGACAGGCTGCTCCGGGCAGGCGAGCAGGCGGCGTGCCCGGCCGTCACACTCCCATGTCCCTGGGCAGCCCGGCTCCACTGCATCCCTCCTCGGGGAGGGCTGGCAGGCCCGGTGGGTTCGCAGGGAAAAGGAGAACAAGGAAGAGCAGTGCCTCCAGACCGCGGGTGCCACGGCCATCCCCGGTCGGGGCTCCCCCCGGGGAACGCGGGCTGCCGTGCCGGCGCTGGCGGCAGATAACGCCGCTTCCTTGCCGGCTGCTCCCTATCAGTGCGGCGGCGTCGGGCAGACAAGATCGCACCCCGAGCGCTCCACGCTGGGGGGCTGTCAGAAAGGGGTCCTGGCCCCCTTCACCCCGCAGCCAGCCTCGGGGCGGTTTGTTTTTGCACGAGTTGTTTTCTTTCCGGCTTGAAGCCATCCTGCGCGGCGGCAAGAGCCGGACCGGGGCCCCCACGCCTCATTTCCTTGCCATAAAACAACAAAGTGGGGGGTGATGCAGCGCACCGGGCTGGGACAGCGGGTCGATGGGTCAGGGCACACGCGGCTTTGTGGTTCCTTCATGTGTTCGGCCCCACTATCCACCCCTCGACCGGCATCCCCTGGCTGTGCTGTCGCCGTGCTGCCCTTCCTGAGGACTCGATCGGGGGCTCTTGGAGCCAGGTCTGCATACCTGTGTGCCAGTGGAAGCTGGCATGGAGGGCATCATCCAAGTTTAGGGATGATGCCCCCTCACATGGGTGCAACTGAGCACACCAGAGCTTTCACCCTGCGTTCTGTGCCTCTGCTTTGCCCTCACAGCCCCAAGCAGACCTTGAAGAGGCTGAACCCCACAGCTCAGCAGCCTGTCCTAAATCCCAGAGCAGGCAGGTGCTGCCTTGCACTTCCTGGGCACAAACCACCCCCTGACACAGCCCACCTGTCCCAAGCTGCTTGTGCCTGCAGTGCTCCTGCCACGTGTGCTGGACACCACCTTTGCTTGGGAACTGCGACCAATCCTCTCAGTTTTATGTGGGACAAGGGATGGCTTTTTTTTCCTGGCACTGTGACTTCACCAGGGCTTTGCACGGGGCATCATAAGATCACACCAGCCCCGTGGGGGCACCTTGCTCCCCACTGCTGTCCCCTCTAAGCTGGGGGCAATGTGGGCAGCTGGCACATCACAGATAAGATGTGTTAACAGTGTGTGGGCAGCATGCGGGTAGCGTGTGGGCAGTGTGTGGGTGCATGGACAGGCCATCAGCCAGGCAGGGTGGGCAGGCAGGGGGCCGGGGGCACCCACCCCAGCTCCGGGCTGCAAACAGGGGGTTGGGAAACGTGTGTTTCCCTTTAAGAGGCAGGCCCTGGAGCTGCTTCCTCTCAGCCCTGCAAGAGCCCTAAACACAGTGCATCTGCCTGCAGCTTGCCTACACGCCTGCCTGCAGCCTGCCCGCAACCAACGTGAGTAAGGCTTTGCCCCAGCACCGGGACTGGTGAGGGCTGGCACTCTGGGGCGGTGGGCACCCTGCTTGCCATGGAGGACAGGGAGGGATGGCATCACCATGGAGGGAGCTGGGCATCACCACAGAAGGTGCCAGACATCGCTGTGGTGGGTGCTGCAGCACGATGCTCACTGGCTTTACAGCTGAGAATGCTGGGCTCCCAGCACGTCACTGCAACGCTGGGCTCTGGGGGGGTGTCACCAGGCACTGGGGTACAGGGGGAGCAGGGCTGGTGCCCTGCACACCGAGGTGTGGAGCTGCAGTGCCTCGAGCCCACCCTGGGGCGCGTGGGCAGCACGTGGCGTTGTGCCTGTGGCTCTGGTGCCTGCAGCACTGCTCCCCTCTGTGCCGGCTCTGGGGCTGCGCTGGTGCTCGGGCGGGGGCACCCCGTGCCCTCGGCTGCTGGTTCCGCAGATCCCAGTGGGTGGCAAGCGTGGGCTGCACCCCACGGTGAGCAGTGGCTCTGACCGCTGAGGAGAGTCCGGCAGCGAGCAACCTGTGGTGAAAGCAGTCGGTTGCACACCCTGGTCCCCGGAGACCACCACCTTACCCCATACCGGACCCTGCAGGGGGTGAGCACCCGCTCTCACATAGCCCCCTGGCCCAGGGCACATTCGCAGGCACTAGTAAGCCTCGTCTAAGCAGGGCACAGATATCAGACCCTTCCCGGTGTTGGAGGGGGTCTGCCGGAGGCTTGCCGAGTGCCGGGCCCCCTCTGCCGGCTCTGGGAATCCTCACAAGTAGCCAGTCCTGGGAGCACCTTGGGTGAGCCCCATGCAGGGCACCTGTGGGTGCCCAGGCACCCAGAGCTCGGGGCAGCAAAAGTCTCTGGCGCTGTGGGGCAGCCGGGCTGGCCCCCACCCGTGGGACATGGTTTGGGAGTGAAATGTGTTGCATGAGGTCAGCACCAGCCATGTCTGTGGTGCAGAGTTCTGGGTCGGAGTCGGGGGTCCTTGGCCAGGATGGCAAGTGCCGCTGGGCTTTGTCTGGAGCTGGGGCAGCAGAGGCAGCCTGAGCCCTCTCCCCACCTCTTTGGCCGGGTTGCATGCTCGGCTGCCTCTGTAAACCGAGCTTGCTGCTTACAGTGGGGCTCCACCACTTCTTTCCCCCTTCACCCCTACGTGATGTTTTCCCAGTGCTCCCTGTTCAAAGGACTCCCTGGGATCCCGTTTCTGTAGCTGCCCCATCCCCAGTTTGGTCTCAGCACTCCCCTCCGGGCTGGACGCTCCACAGGCCCCAAAGGGCAGCAGCAGCAAATGTGTGTGTGGTATGACCCAGGCAGGAAGATGAGGAGGGAGGGGATTGGCAGCCCCGGTTGTGGGGCAGCTCCTGCTGCCTGTATCCTCCCCTGCGGGCAGGCGAGCCGCTCTGCTGGCTCTTTCCACCCCTCTCCTTGCATCCCTGATATGGAGTCTGCTCAGCACCACTGTCAGGCAGTCCTGGCATAGGCTCCTGGCTATTTTGGAGGGTGTTACAGCAGTCCTTTCCCCCTTCTCAGCCCAGGCTCAGGGTTTGGCCTCGCTTCCCAGCCATGCTGCTGCTCCTGCTACTCCTGGAGGCCACTCTGCTGCAGCTGGCCAGTGGCTCCTACCACCCTTTCTACAATGGCTTCTACTACAACCACATCATGAACGACATGGGCAACGGGCAGGACAAAGGTATGTTGGGGATAGGGGGAGCTGGCAGGTCGTCTCAGGGGACTGAAGTCCCCCCCTGCCTCTGGGTGGGGCCGAGACCCACCTCTTGGGGGGAATGTGGGGTCCAGAGGAGCAGTCAGGAATGCTCCACGGGTGCTCAGGGCAAGGTCATGCTGGAAGAGGTGGTGGCTGGAGGGAAGATTTGGGGACACTGCCCAGCCCTGGATCCTGACCTGCCCATCAAGCCTTCCTTACCTGTCCCCAGATTACTTCAACGGAGCCAGGCTGGTGGTGGAAACCTCCAAAGACCCTGTCTACAGCTACAGTGGTGCCAACGTTACCTTGCCCTGCCACTACCGCTATGAGCCTGACCTGGGAGATAAGCGCAAAATCCGCATCAAGTGGTCCAAGATACGGGATGACTACACCAAGGAGCAGGACGTGGTGGTTGCCATTGGCAAGACCAATGTGGCCTTTGGGGACTTCAAGGGCCGTGCTCACATCCACCGGGCCAGCCAGCACGAGGCCTCGCTGGTCATCAGTGATGTGCACCTGAAGGATGATGGCAAATACCGCTGTGAAGTCATTGACGGGCTGGAGGATGAGAGTGACGTGGTGGACCTCCGGCTGCAAGGTGGGGCCATGCTGGGGACCTTGTGACCCTCTGTGCCAAGCCAGTGAGCCTGACCTTCTGTGGCACCCCCTCCTTTGTGGACAGGGAGGCCAACTGTGGGCAGAAAGCGGCTGGGGTCCTTGGTGGGATGGGGTGGTGGCTCGGGGCTGTCTGACTGCGGGGTCTCGGCAGTGAGTGAGCCCAAAGCAGTCTGTGCAGCTGGGACTCTGAGGGTGCTGCTGTGGAGGTAGAGTTGGGAGTGACCCCATGGCTGCAGCATTTCCTGCCTTTATCCACCCATCTTCCCGCTGTGCTGCATCATGTCCAGCTGTCCCCTCCCCTCCCAGCTCTGTATATCTCAATGCCTCTTGCGATGAATGTTGGTGACTGGTCCAGCCCCTCTTGCTCACTTGCCACGAGGGACCTGACTCAGCCCTGACTCTGCTTCCAAGCTCAGAGCTGTGAAAATGTCCCTCTTGCTTGCCCCTGCCCATTCCCTTGGCCCTGTCTCCCAGTGTCTTGTCCCCACAGGTCCCTGTGACTGTGTCCATGATAGTGGTGCACATGGTTCTGTGGCCCATCCATCCCTGTGACAGTGGTCCATTCATCTATCCCCATGTTGGTGGTCCATGTGTCTCTGGGATCGTGGCTCATATGTCCCCATGATGCTGGTCCTTGTATCCCTGTTCCTGCAGCCTATGCGTCCTCATGACAATGATCTCTCCATCCCCGCAGAGGTGGTCCATGGCTCCCTGGGACCAATGTCTGTATGTGTCCAGGGCCGTGGTCTATACGACCCGGTGGCGGTGGTCCCTGCAACCCCATTATCATAGTCTGTGCATCCCTGTATGTGCAGGTGCCGTCCCCACGAGGGGGTCCGTGTGTCCCCAGGACCAAGCCCCTGTATTCCTGTGCCACCAGATGTCGCTGGCAACTCACCACTAGCGCCTGCACGCCCGGAGCAGCCCCATCCCCGCATTCCTGAGCCTTGGGCTCTGCCACACTGGGGTGGTCCCTGTCTCTGAATTTGGGATGGGTCGGGGACCCCTGCGTCTCCTGCTGGGGCTGAGCTCGGGGCGGGTGGGCTGCCCACAGAGCCAGCTGAGCGTCCCATCTGCCTCCAGGCATCGTGTTCCCCTACCAGCCTCCCCGCGGGCAGTACAGGCTCAACTTCCACGAAGCCGAGCAAGTGTGCCAGGACCAAGGTGCCATCCTTGCCAACTTCAACCAGCTCTTCCAGGCCTGGAGTGAGGGGCTGGACTGGTGCAACGCGGGCTGGCTGGCCGATGGCACCGTGCAGTACCCCATCCGCCTGCCCCGCAAGCCCTGCGGGGGCGTGCACCTCGCCCCGGGCATCCGCAGCTACGGCCCGCGGCACCGGCACCTCCACCGCTTCGATGCCTTCTGCTTCTCCTCCGCGCTCAGAGGTGGGTGCTGAGCCACGGGTGGGGGCTGGGATCCTGGGGAAAGTGGTGTGCATCTCTCCCCCTCAGGGCACAGGGATCGGCCTGGATGGGGATGCACCAGGGCAGGGATGCTCCAGATGGGGATGTTCCAAATGACTCTCAGCACTGATGCTCCCCTCTCATGCTGCCCTCTCCCTCCTAGGAGAGATTTTCTACCTGGACCGCCTCGCTGGGATGACGCTGGAGGAGGCTAAGCAGAGCTGCCAGGATGCAGGGGCCGAGATTGCCCGGGTGGGGCATCTCTACTCTGCCTGGAAGTTCCTGGGGCTGGACCACTGCAGTGCCGGCTGGCTGGCAGACGGCAGCGTCCGCTACCCCATTGTCAAGCCCCGGCCCAACTGCGGCCCCTCAGAGCCCGGTGTCCGCAGCTTCGGCTTCCCCAGCAAGGGCAGGTTTGGGGTCTTCTGCTACAAGGAGAGATAAGGAGCCAGGAGAGATCCTTCTTGGATGAAGGATGTTTACAGCCTGACAGTGCCTGGTGTTGGGCATTTCCCAGGGCTGTTTAAGGGGTGACTGGGGGGAGGTGGGATGGGGGGAGGCTTCTTTTTGTTTTGTTTTGTTTCGTTCCTTTATATTTTCCACATCTTGCTCAGTAGCTGGCACATGCAGCTGCTTGGGGCAGCTGCCAGCTGGGCAGCGTGGGACAGTGCCTGTCATGGGATGTGTGCAAGGACGATCCCCGTGGGCTACAGCTGCCACCCCACTTGGCCCTGCCACTCCATGGGTGGTGGCCCCTTCCTATGGTGGCAGGTTGTCACCGACACTCGCCTGCCCTTCCAGGCTGGTCCTACCCCCGAGTTCATGAGATGGGAGTGAGGCAAAGCTGGATTTGGCCAGAGTAGAGAGCAGGCGTCTCTGTTGCACCTGGCCCCTCTTCCAGCCCCATCCCTGACCCGCTGAAGGATGTCATTGTGCCTGTGTCTGTGGGAGCGCCAGTGCCTTATCTCCATGTGCCTGTTGCCTGGACTGCACTTGAATTCTGGTGCCTTCTTCTTTGATCAGTTGTTTATGAAAAGATGTATTTTCCTGGACGTCTTCTAATAAATTGGAGAAAGCCCTGGAGTGACGTGGCTGTCCATCTCTCTCCCAGTACAAGAGAGGAGTCTGACATGGAGAGAGGATTTGGGAATCCCTGGCTAGTTGCCTAGGACTGTCTCATCCTTGGCTGAGCATTGTCTTATTGCTGCTGGCTCCGCCCTGTGCCCACCCAAGCTCAGGCGAAGGCTTTGTGTTCCCTCATTAGTGAGTGTTAATTAACCCCCTGAGTGTCAGAACTGAAAGCTGGAAGGTGAAGCAGTTCCTGCTGGCCATGGGTTTTAGATGGGTTTTAGGCATGTGAGTTAACTCCCTCCCGAGGTGGGAGATGAACAGGGAGGGTGATGTCCTACTGCAAGGTCCCTCTTCAGCTGTTGCTTGGGACACCCCTCCCACCTCTGTCGTCCCCGGGGGTGCACCCTTGGGTGCTGGCTGGGGCTGAGCCTTTCCCATGTAGCCTGGAGCACCCGGTTTGGGGTCCACTTCCTTCCTTGCTGCCTTGCCATGGGAGACCTTCCCTCCTTCCAGCCCAGAGAGACACGCCCCTTCCTTAAAAAAAAAAACAACACTGACAAAGCGCCCATTCCGATTTCACTCTCTTTATTATTTATCATTCTTTCAAAATAGTATATGTTCAAAAATATAAATAGGTGCAGGGAACGCTGGTGCCCCGCACGGTCCCCTGGAAAGAGCACGTTGTCCTGAACGGGCGCTGCGCTGCAGAGGGGGCGCTGGGGAAGCAGAGAGGGGCCACAGCCCCCAGCACCCGGGTCTGGGGTCTCGGCATCCCCTCGCCTCCCTCCTCCCACAGCTCCTTCCACCACAGCCCCCCGGCCCTCCCCACCCACCCTGACGTGCTGCAGCAGTAAAAGGATTCTGGAAAAAAAAAATAAAATAAAACCCCAAAAGGTGCTGTTCACCCTGGAGATTAAATAACAGAAATAATTACATTGTTCGTGGATAAAATCAGGAAAAAATAATCATCTTTATTATTTAACTTAACCCCCTGCCCTCTGCAGACCCACCCCCCTCCCTGTCCCCAAAGGCACGAAGATAATTGGAACCGGACGGTTAGTAAAAATGCTGAGATCTAATTTGTTTTGCTTTGGTGCTTGGAAAAACATTAATTTTTTTTTATATATATATACACAAAGGTGGGTTTGTCTTTAATATAATTTTTTTTCCTTATATGACAAAAAAGCAACAAGAAGAAGAAGAAATTGACTCTGTTAATATAACTGTTCCGTTAAAAATCTCTCTTTCTCGCGTTTCCCCTCTGTCTCTCGCCCCGCTCTAATGGGTGGGTCTGTGGACGGCGCTGCCGCTGGGTTTCGACCGGCTCCTGGAGCTCCTCTTGTATAGCCTGCGCTGGTAGCTGGAGGCTGGGGGATAGAAGAAAAGGCACCTTGTTGGCAGGAGCCGGGACAGAGACGCTGCTTGTCCCGCGCTGGCCTCCCCGGCCCCTGGCTCCCTGGAAAAACACGGGCAGCCGCAGGCAGCGCTGCCCGGCGGGTCGCTGTGTGTGCCCCGGCGCCAGCCTGCCCACACACGGACAATCGGCCCTTCTCTCGCCCCGCACCTGGGCTTTGCTTCTCCCAGGGGAGAAGGTGCCCAGTGCCGGGCGGGAACCTGGGCAGGAGCATCATCTCCGCGGATGCCTGTGCCATCCCTTCCCTGCGCCCGGCCGGGAGGGCAGCTCTGCTGGTGGAGTGGGCATGGGTACCACTTCCCTGCCTCCCCCCTTGCCCTATCAGTCTCTCCCCAGTCCACAGTCCCAGTATCCATTAGCGGTGGGCTGTGCTCAGGGCACATGAGGGGAAACAGCCCCATCTGGCTGGCAGGGAGGGACAAGGTTTCTGCCTGATCTCTGCTGCCAGTCTCCCTGGAAGCTGGCACCACTCTGGTGCGATAATTGCAGGAGGGTTTTAGTGGAAGCAGCAAAAGCTGGTTGGGAACAGAAGAGGTCTCTTGATCGCTGGTAGTCCATGCAGGGAGCAGCCTGCAGCTCTCCAGATGCACAGCAGAGCCAAGGGAATCAGCCTCTTGGACTGCACCAGGCAGCCGCCCTTGGATGGGTCCTCCATCCCTCCTCCTTTCATCTTCTCCCTGGGGCAGAGATTTGTCCCTTAAGCCTGTATCGACTTTCCCTGGCTGTGGGACCATTGCTTAATCTGCCTTATCTGGAATTGCCCAGCTGGCCCAGAACCTGGCAAGGAGGCCACTGGACAGATGTGATTTGTCTGAGGCCAATAAAATTATTGGGAAGCTGCAGGCAAGCAGGGATGGGACAGGGGTGTAGGCAGGCGTGGGACTGGGCTGGAACACCAGAGGGAAAAGGCTGGCTGCCATCAGCTGGACGCCTGACAGGAGGAGAGTCAGGAGCCCAGCCCTGTCCCTTGGCTTATCTCTGCCTCAGGACTTCTGTCTGGTCCCAGGGCAGGGGGATACAGGGGAAGGGCTTGGGAGACCACAGCTCCCCCCTCCTATTCTCTCTGTTGATGCAGGTGATGCCAAAACTTGCCCTTTCAGAAGCCATTTATTTTTCTTTCTTTAAGTAGCCTGGACCATTGTTAATCAACTTGTTGCCCTTTCTTGGCTCTGGAGCTGCCCCTACTCTGCCTTGGTAGACGAGTTTCTAGGGCAGGAATTGCCCAGACTGTCCCTCCAGCCAGCTGATGTGGTTCACATCTGCCCAGAAGATGTCAGCTTCCATAACCCCATCATGGGGAAGCTTTTAAGAAGTCAAGGGAACCGTGATACCCCCTTCTGCCTGGCTTGGAGCTACCCTGCACTCTAAGGCAATGCCCCTCTCATTCCCAGCTCCTTCTCCCAGCTACAGGGATGAATCAGGTCCCTCCCTAATCTGAAGGCAAAGGGACTGAGACGTACGGTTTAGGCAGGATATCCGCGGCTCCTCCCACTGCCCGTTGGGCTGGCACCGGATGGTGGGCAGGTGGCGCTGGATGTAGCCTTGGTTGCACTGGTACCGCACCATGGAGTTTATTTCATAGCGTTCCTTCTTCCGACCGAAGGTCCTGGCGTTCTCCACGGCAGGGGGGGTCCCCGCAGGCCACTGCAGGAGATGGGCAGACACATGGGGAATGAGAAGAGTCCTGCCTGGCTGAGCAGGACCTGAGCAGCTCCTGCCTGCCCGCTGCAGGCTGGGCACACACAACTTTGTCACTCCTCCCACGGATAAAACCTTAACTCCCTTTGAGATTGTCCACAAAATTTATGGGCAGGGAGGTATGGGAATTATGTGATGGGCCTTGAAATTAAGTAAGGTTCTGCCTCAGTGCTCCATTCCTGCCTCCTGGAAAGGCAGCGAGAGCTGAGCTTCACAAAGATATCTGTGTCTGTGGGAGAACATGGAACTGGTGTTGTAGGAGCGATGATGCAGCCAGGGTATGACTCTACCTAGAGATGTTGAACTCCTTGATAGCTCATCTCATTTATTTTCAAATCCTTGTGAAACTTTCTCCTAGAGCCTTGGCCAACTTCTGTTTCTAATTCCTTCCACCCCTTTGACCACCCTTTAACAAAAACCATTTCATGTGCACTGGGGACTCTGCTCCAGTGCTGCAGCTGCTGCAGGATGCTGACCTGTTCCTTTCTTGCAGGTGAAAGGGAGGTGATAGTTGCAGGGAACATCATTCCATTCTCCTTTCTCATGCCAGATCATCACAACACAGTCCTCCCCCGCCGAAAAGAAGTTGTCAGGTTGGTTGGGCCGCCAGTTCTCATATTGCTGCCAAGAGAGGAAAGCCCTTCACCTGAGGCTGAGCCTTTCCCTTTCCCTTCTTCATCCTTGCTGCTTTGCCCATGTCCCTTTTCAGCAGCGACCACGGAATGCTTGCACTGCTCCTGTAGTGGTTATTTCTGCTGTGGTGGGGTCAGGAGCCAACCAGCTTTACTACTGGTTTGGAAAAACCGTGAGCCCTGCAAAGTTTGGGGCTGCCCCCACTCAATGCCCACCCCAAGCACTCATCATGTAACTCATGAGGCTCTTCCCTCCCAAGGGGAACCTCTTCTCCCCATGGAAAGCTGGCGCCTGCTCATGCTGTGGGCTGTAGGCTCACCAGGGAGTGCCCGTCGGACCAGCGGAAGTCGTTCTCCACAGCTCTATCACTGAGGCCAATCCACTGGTAGTCCTGTGCATGACCTGGAAGAGCAGAAGGGGAGAGAAGAGTGGGTCGTGATTGCCCTACACCTTGTTGAAAGCATTTCTTTGCTGTCTCAGCTGTCTCTGTCCTGGAGTCTCTGGGTCATTTGGCTTCTTCCCAGTCACTAGTCCCTGATGTCCTTATTTTACCCATATCATACTTGTCCATCTCCC
This sequence comes from Corapipo altera, assembly GCF_003945725.1. NCBI lineage: Eukaryota > Metazoa > Chordata > Aves > Passeriformes > Pipridae > Corapipo > Corapipo altera. The sequence continues at coordinate 6,718,713 of NW_020884889.1, read as the reverse complement.
TCCCCACTCAACATGCCATGAACATGGATGGACCCATGCAAGGATGAAGCTTTGTTAGAATATATATGAGCACCAGTGGGGCAAATTGTGGTTTTTGCAATATTTTGGATAAATCTGCCCATAGACTCAGAGTCTGATGGCTGGACCCCTGCCCAGCCTCAGGCTGCCCTCAGCACTCACTGTTCACAAATTCTTGTTCCTCTGGGGTGATGATACTGCTCAGGTGGGCTTGATGTTGTCGGCATCTGGTCTCTGCATCCATCCAAGTCTCCCTCTCTTCAAAGTGCCTGTAGCAGTGGCCCTGGAACTTGGTCCAGCCCTCCTCACAGTTTTCCAAGTCTGAAACACACAGAGAAGGGATGAAAATGAGTTGCTGAGTGGGTCTGGAAGCCTTCCAACTCACCTCAGCAGCTCATGCTCGCATGGCATGGGACAACACACTGTCACTTTCACTAAAAAGCAAACCCTGACACTGTTGCCTGTAGGATATCCCAGAGAAAATTGTCAGAAGGCATCAAAGACACACAGAGAGGGGAGCCGGTGTTGAAGACTCTGTGTTTGCAGGAAAATTGCCACTGCTACTAGAAAACCTGGATGACACCAACTTATTCCTGAGCAATTGAATCCCTGTGTCATGTTCCTGAACTTTGTTTTTGAGGAACTGACCAAACAAGAACCTTTCTCTTCCCACTTCTTCTGGCCTGCAGAGTTTTCTTGCTTTGGAACAATCTCCAAAATCCAAATCCAGATGTCCAGAATCAATGCATATGTGTCGAAAATGAAAGAGGGGACTGCCAGGTTTGGGTGTCTCCATTGCTTGGTGTGATTCTGGAGCTCTGGAAGAGAAGCAAACCTACCAAGATGGGTGAACAGAGGTGGAGACAGGAACTTACCGTGGTTTAGGGAGAGAATGAAATCTCAGTGAAAAAGCTTGGAAGCTGCTAAGGAAGTACAAACATTTCTCAGCTTTTCAGAACATCTTTCACCAACTGAGAAACATTGAAGAACTGAATGCACTTACTGAAAAAAGTAAAAACACAGATGGGGGAGAGCAGAGAGAAATGGTGAAACCACTAGAAAAGACCTTCAGCAGTTCCCATGCAATGTGACACCACACATTTCTGCTACATGTGACTGAAGGAAACAGAAAATAAAATATATTTAATATCATCCTTTCAGATGCCTGATCTACCATCCTTTCTTAGGCCCTTGCTGCTCTGGGAGTGATGGTCTTTCATGAGTTCTCACGTCTCTCTCCCTTTTCAGTAGGTTTTTCTGTACTCAGTTTCTTTCTTCTTTGTTAAACTTGGTAGGTGAAACTACTTGTAACCTTCAATCACACTAATTCCTCCTAGTCCACCTTTCTGGTGTTATTCCAGCTGGAGATTGCAGATTCTTCATAGATATTGGAATGGCTGGTAGTTAGCTGAGACATTAAACACATTTTCTGCCTTCTTCAACAGATGAAATGGGTTACGTAGAAGTAGCTGAAGCTCTAAGAATTCTTGAGTTTTGCAGGTAGCTCACTTGCACAAAGTCAGCAGAGAACTCACTTTGTCTTCTGGGATTTAAGATTTTTTTCTGGCATCTTGAATGCCATCCCTTGTCATCACAGCTTCGGGATGGGACCACACATGATACAGAACCTCAGCAGGACATTTCCTAGGAGAAAGGCCACTCTTTCCTACATAATTGTTACTTATGGGTAAATATGACAGCAATGTTCTTGGAAAAGAATGATAAAAATCTTGTTTCCTGGTAGGGACACTGTTGTAGTGACAAGGACTATCTGTGTGCACAGGTGGCAGAGCTCACCTACAACATCCTGCTGTTCTTGGAGACTGACAGAAAGGATGGTCTGCCTCATGGGAATATGGAGATCTACATTCCCCACAGAATTAAGGGCACTGGCTTCCTCTTGCATCTCCCAGGCTAGAACCCCCAAGCATCAGAGTCCATAAATCAGAGAAAAGAGAAAATTAAGTCTTGTTTGGACCAAAAAAGATTGTAAGCAGCTGCAGGGTAGAAGGTCTGTTGTTGGATTGCAAGGATCTTCAGCAACAGGTATCATGGATGATCCAGGGCTGATTCGGTTGCATTAGGAAAGTGATGTTAAGATAGCACAATTCCTGCCCTGAAGGTCCAACAATCCTGAGACCTCTTGTATCCTTCTCCATATGTTCATATTGGAAGCAGAAAGAGAGATGCAGAGAAAGGGAAGAAGAAAATCCAATATATATTATCATTACTCATGTCAAGGTGAAGAAGACACTGCAAAATTATTTCTCTTTTGTTTGAGCAAGGCAGGAGAGTTTCCCCTAAGCTAAGTGATAAAAGTTTGGACTTTAAGCAGCTTTAAGGAAAAAACCACAACTCTTTCTCTTTCCTTGTAGAAACAAAAAGAAGTATCAGTGCAGGTCAGAGTACCTAATTTTGATGGAAAAATAGGTTGCTTCACATTTTCTCAAAGATACATTCCCTGCTGATTCTGCCACAGGAAGCCACGTTGAAGAGATGACAAAAATGTCATGCTGTGTCAGATTGGTGGAGATTCCTGGAGTGAATGAGGCTTCTCTCAGCTGCACTTTCCCTGAGAGAAACACAATCATTTTTCATGGCTCAGTTGAAGCATCCTTCCATGAAATTCCAGTCTAGCAAAGGAAGTTTGCCTGGGGTGAAGATGCACTCAGAAGTTTCCCTACTGTTACAGATGAACAGGAAGATCCTTGACCCAAAGAGACAGCGACTTCTGTGACCAACATTGTTATGGACTGTGTGGAGCTCCACTAGAGAAACTTAAAAAAGAGAAAGCTGAAGAAGACACCAGAAGCTCCTGCTTAGGAATCTTGGAGGACATGGTGCTGTGATGAACAAACTAACCAAAATATACATATTCAAAAGCCTCAAAGTGTTTCCCAAGCGTGTTTTAAACTGGTGTTAGAGGTTAGATCACTGAGATGAGGGCAGGACTGATGGGAGCACAAGGGATCAGCTTTTTTGGGGGGGGTAGGTTGGGAACAAGTTGTTGCAGCAGTTAGTAAGATTAGCTGAAGCCAGGTAAGGCCGTACCGATCTCACACAGGTCCCCTCCGTAGCTGGGAAGGCATAAGCATTTGAAAGAGTCGATGCCATCAGCGCAGGTGGCTCCGTTCAGACAGGGGCTTGAGTGGCACTCATCAGTGTCTGCAAGAAATCAAGGGCTTCCATTAGGGCTCTGGGCAGGCTACTCCACCAACAGGAGAACTTGTTTCCTTGCTTGTTTGGGAGGGAATATCAGTTGTTTTGGGGGGAACTTGGGAGGGTTGTATTTTATAACATACTGCCACTGCTGCTTCTGGAAGAATGAAGGCCAGAGACCCAACCCACCCTACAAGGAAGACATGGGATTTCTGATGGTTGAACACTACTTTGAAGATATCAGAACAAGCAGAGCAAGTTGTAGCCAACACACAGCACTTGGTGTCTTGGACATCTGTGACAACTCTTCCTTGTCCGCTGCCTCTGCCTGATGTATCAAAAATGAAAACTTTATGTCTGTATCTCCATCAGCTAAGGGTCTATGAGGAAGAATGTGGAATTCTTATAAGTGATGGAAACATCCTGAAACAGACCTCTATCTCTTAACCAGTGTTCCTGGTTGTCAGTGCTCAGTAAAAGTTTCTTCCTAACTATAATTTAGATGAAGTTCTGTGTCAAGAAATCTCTTCTCAGAGGAGATGAAGAAAGTGCAGAGAGGAAAAGAGTTGGGCTCAAAGAGAGAGACTCTCAACTTTTTCTCATTGAGGATCTAGGGGCACCTCTTTGTTAGTGAAGAACATTGGAGTGCAGTGCCATTTTCTCCAGACCTGTCTCACTATTCATTCTTTTGCTTGTGATGGGGCTGGAAGAAGCTGGTAGATCTTTTCCAGCTGTGAACTCCATCTTGGTGGAGAGAGCTTTGGAATTAGAAGAATGAGTCATTCGGAATGGAAAGATTTGAGATATATTCAACTCAGAAACAAGGAGGAAGACTAAGGAAGAGAGTGGGAGCGCACCCACGCAGGTTAGGATAATGATGACTGGTTAGATCCTCACGCGAGGCAGCATTTCTTTCACACTCAGAAGAAACACAAGGCTTTAACAGTGATGACTAGCACTCCATGCTCTTCTTGTGGATGAGAAGGGTTAGTGAGGAAATATTCAAAGATGATAAAAATGCTGGCTGCAGAAATACCAGAGCAGAGCAGTGACTTCCCAACCTCTGTGTTCATCTTCTTACTGGGGTACAGTTGGTCAGATATCATCTCCTTGCAGAACCGTAGCCCAGCTGTTCAGTGTCCCCAGACACAAGAGAGCAGATGAGTGTTACACCCCATGTGGCTGTCTAATGACTGAGTGGCCAAAGTCTGATATGTCAACTAGAAGCTGACATGTTCTGTAACGTGCCTAAGTGATGGGGAAAATCCTTTCTGACCTTGGATGGTAAATCTGTGTGCGCTTTGGAGCAAGAAGATTGTCATCTTTATTCTAAGGTGTATCACTCTGAGCAGTGAAATCATTCCTCAAATGGCTGGTGAACCTCTTGCTCCCGTTTTGCAGTTCTTCTCTGACAGAAAGAATTTTTCCTTCTGGATTGTCCTTCTAAATCTTATGAATACTTTCTGGATTTCTTTGTTCACTGCAACGTGAAGAAAATTCTGTTTCCATGGTACTAATAAGCACTTTGAGATTTTCTAGAACAAAATAGGAGTCCCAAATCTAGTAGAATAGAGGGCTGAGTATTGCTTATTAGTCACACCTGGAGTTCCTAGATGATAGGGAGCATAAAGAAAAATTAGGTATCCTGAAGGATGATTGCAACTCTAGAGGCCCCTTGGGCTTCCCAACAGCGACGACAGCAGAAGTTCATGTTGATTCTGGTGGGCTCCAGCAAGTAAATAAAGGCTTTTCTTCATTTGTTAGGCTCCATGAAGTGGAAAGAATGCTGCAGAAGTGGGAACAAAACACACAGGAGAGCTGAAGCTGACTGTTTAGCAGAGGATAATGAGTCTTCAGCTGTCTTCAACCATTTTGAATAAAACTTGGCATGTCCAAGATCTCTTCTGATATGCAGGAGACCTGCTGTGAGTAGCCATTCCTGGTCTTGGAGGAGGGGGGAGCAGGCACACTTTGCAAAGTCATTGCCACAAATTTCCAGCTGGAAATAACATTGGAACAGAGTTTCCTTTTACAGATATTGTATATAATATGGTTGCACATATTATATATGCTGAAAAAACAAATCTCTGCATATAATATATATGTTGCATATCTCTCTAAATATATACACATACATTTTTATATATGACACATAGAGAAAGGGTGTGTACTTGTAGGTGGTGTTGGAAAAACAAACAACAAATACACACAGGTTTTCTTCCCAGAGGTGTGCTGCAAATGGCTGGAGAGAAGATTTTAAACACATGATGACCATAAATATCAAACTCCCCCTTCAGCCTGTTGGGGTGTTGAGGCACTGACCCTGTCTTCATCTGGAGGTAGAATCACCTCACCAAGCTGATATTGGAAAACTCAAACATATCTGTCGGGTTGGAGGAAGCATTGCTGATTCTGGTCCTCCCAAAAAATCTGGATCTTGGAGGTCTTTTTAGAAAGGTCCAAATGGTAAAATTGGCAATGATGTTGCCTCTGGAAATCCCAGCAAGTTGGTTTGTGGGTGTTGCTTACTAGGATATTGCATCAAAGCCACAGGATTTATGGGAGAGGAGAACTCCATTAAAAAAAAATAGCATCTATCACACAACACTTGGCTATTTTCTTCATACCTTTTATATACTATAAATGTGTCCACTTCCACATTGTTTAGAGCTAGATGAGGTCAGTAAATCACTGTACACCTCTTCAGCCAGCTGAAAAGCCTGCAACAGCTCTGCTCAGCATGGAGCGAGCTCCCACTTCCACAGCACCACCTGCCAGGTGCCTTGACAATACCTTGACTCTCAGGGATCATACACAGACATGAGCTATTTATTTGCTTGGCTGAGCAGTCATCCAAAAAGTTAGTTCTGCTTTGAGATGCAGCTCACGTGCTTATCAGCCGACAACAAGACAAGACTACTGCTATTATTACCCCTTGCTAAGGAAGGACAGTGATGTGCCATGGAATGCAGAATGGAGGCAGCCCTTGCTTTCAAAAGCTGCAGCTCTTGAAGGAAGAAAATGCCTCGTGATGCCAAGAATAGGAAACCCTGTTAGAACATGTTATTAACTCACTTCTTGAGGATAATGCAGAATTAGCGACTCTTTAGAAGAAGATTCATACTGCAGTTAAAATTGCCCAGAAGTTGCAAAAAGTTATTAAATTCTACTGTCACAACACTTTCTATTTTTTGCTACTAACAGGAGCCAAGCTCTAACTTCTAGATGTTTGGGTTTTTTTAATAAAACAATTAAAAGAAAATAGCCAATGTAAACCAGGTCTTGCATCTGGAAGATGTAAACTGTTGGCTGGAGAGAGCAAGGGGAGTTACATAGCTGCAATGCAAACTTTGAATTTGTTTCACCATTTCTTCCTAAGATTTCTTCTACATTGCCAGATATATACTATATTTCGTCAGAACAATTTTCTTTTGGTGCAGCTAAATACAACAGAAGTATTCTTGTCATCCCTGCTCATGGTAGGGGGTTGGAGCTAGATGATCTTTGAGGGGCCTTCCAGCCCTAACTATTCTATGATTCTATGATTCTTCCAATGCCTTTGGAAACAATTTGCTGTACTAGATCATGGAAACTGGATAGAGAAATCTTTAGAAATGAAAGAAAAATAGATTGACCCTGGTTTTGTTCAGAAGGCAAATGACATGTAAAAGTGAACACTCAGTTTCAGTGGTGAGACAGAAATGCTTTTAAAATCCTTCATCCCGAGCTAAGAAGACAATGCTAGGAACAGTGCTATCATTTTTTAAAACAGTACAGTTTGTGCATTTCTCTCCATGGCAGCCTGTATGGAAGATGAGCAAGAATATCCATTTAACAAGGTCAGCTTTGTTCTTAAAACATCCACTAAGGAGAAGCAGCTGGTGAATAGAGAGGTCGGTACCACCCAAACCTTGAACAAACTATAGTTTTCCCAAAGGTGTGAGTAACTGATTTAGTAATATACACTAGGGTATTTCTGTACCCTTCTGGTTTTGTTCTGCAGAGGGGAAAAGGTAGGAGAGATGTCCAATAGTGCCTCCTGTGCCCCTCACTCTTCCTTTATAGGCCTCCTTGTAAGTGCAATTATCCACATAGGGAATCAGAGACCAACCAGATAATTATCTTCTAGAGATGGAGGAAAAAAATTAATCCAGGTACCAATTAATTTGCTTTTCAGAGACTGCTGGGAGGTTTGAACTACTGATCTGATAGCTCAAACAGAGAAGAAAAACATTGGAGCAATTGAAGGGTCACTCCTAGAAGAAAAGAATAGGAGGAGTTAGGGGAAACAGTTCTCTCACATTTTAAGGTAAATGCTAACACTGAACATCACATAGCCAGCCTGTGATGAGCAATTAAGTCATTAAAATAATTAACTACAATAATTGAACCAAAACCTCCCTGTAGCAGAAGGGACAGATTTTGCTGAATCCTTAAAAAAATCTTTATTCTACTAGAGATCATCAAGTTTTGAGGAGGACCTGTTGATCTGCTGGAACGTTCAATTTGTTCAACACTCTCATGGAAGAAGAGCTCAGGAAATTTGGACATCTCTGTCTCCAAAATATTATATATAGAAGTAAACGGACATGTAAAGGACTGTACAATACCTCTGCAGAGGCAGGTTTTATTCAAGCTAACTAACTTCTGATGCAAAGCAGACTGTATCCAGGAGAAATCAAATCATCTGGTCAGCCACAAATGGTCTGTGCCTTTGTTTTTCTCTGAAACAGGACTGGTACCTCCATCTCCTTCTTGAGAGCATAGTTTTCATTCCGCATTAGGTGAAACATTTCGAAGCAGATGAGCAGTTTCTTGACTTTTTTTTCCTGTGTGATTTTCTCTGGACCAACAAAACTCTATCCCTTGGAATTCCAGCTTGTGAAATATGAGGAAAGCCCACCAAGACCTTTCCTCGTTTGCATTCTAACATTCTGCTGTGCCAGGGCCACAGGCAGCAGAATTCATGGACTTGTTTCACCAGAGACAAGCAAAACTTCACATAAGTAGATGCCATTTCAGCACATTTCTCCTTTTCCCCTGCAATGTGAATGCAGTTTTTAAGTTATTGACTGGTCAGAGTGCTCCAAACCGCAGTCTTTCACTGAAGTGCCAGCACGCTTTTTTCAGCTAATAATTATTTGTCTTCAAATGTTACCAGAAGCAAAAAGATCCGCTGAGTTGGCAAAACCCTGAGTGAAGAAGCCAAGCCTATGGACAATTCTTTAAGCTTGTGGGGTTCCTGTCTTCACGAAGGAATCAAACTGCTGACTAAAGACATGTACATGCATAGCCTTCAATTTGGTTAAATACTAAAAAATACTGGCGCTCCAGGCGTTAATCTTCAGTCTTCTTATGCTTCTGGCCTTGGCTTTTGAGAGAAGTAGAGGCTACAGCAGAGCAGAAAAATACCATTCTTCTAAAATCATTCAGCTAAATAGGCTGCTGTGTCTAACTGCAACGCTCCAACAACAGGACCAGAGGGCAACAGCTCCTCACTCTAAGCTCCTTCTTTAAGCTGAACCAGCTTCACCCATTCTTTCTTGTTAGTCAAAATTCATTGCACTGAATGGGCATCCACTGCATCCACAAATCCTGAGCACAGCACAAGGCACAGGTATGAGACCTGATTTTTTTGCAAGAGTAAATTTCAAGACTGGGAAGCTTCAAGTGAAAGGGCAGCCACAACATTGAAAACAGCATTCTGGGTTCCAGCCTACAGTTTTCCTCATGGGCTTTCAATGTTCACAATTCCCAGAGCATTGTAAAGAGTACCGACCAAAAAAGGGAAACCTACGATTATTTTTCTATCCTTTTCTTTTATTCATTTATATATTTTTCTATATATTTATTTATTAATTTATTTTGTCATCTCTTTGCTCTAATTCTCTGTCTTGTTGCAGGGGCGTTGCAAGTTCATGGTCAATACACTTCCTTGCACCCTGATTATCTTCCTTCAGACCCTGGCTGGGACTGCATTTAATCCTGCAGAGACACTGTAGTAAAGAAGCCTACCAATAAAAAGAAAAGCTTTACCCTGGAATATTTTCCCTGGTAGGAGCACCAGCCATACAACATGTACTCAAGTCCATCTCTAGTTTACAAAAAGTCTGCAATTAAGCTTCGTGCAGTCGTTGCTTACCTCTTGCTGTCACCTGCTAAGAAACCCCAGCTGTTACATCATCTCTGTGACTTGCAAATACACATATTCTAATTTCAGAACATTTTCAACTTTCTTCACACATGAGCTGCTGAACACATGGTTTTCTTTCAAAATACTTCACAAGAATGTTGGCTAACAAATGGTCTGAAAAATCTGGCAATCGCCTTGTGGGTAATTTATAAAAAGAAAAAGCAGTGGAATAAAACCATATTTTGGGGCCAATAATTCTTTTTTATTTTTTCTTTTTTTTTTTTTTTTTTACTGAGCCTCACTGCCTTCCTTCCTCCCCCTCAATGCTGATTTTGCTGGCTTATTTTTGTCTCCGGGCTTGGACGTGGCAGTGGGCACGGCCCAAAAGCAGAGCCCATGAGTTGTGCAAGAAGGGTTTTTGGGTCCATAACTCCTGCATCACTCTGCCAAGCCCCGGATGCCATGCCAGGCTGGACCGGCACTGTGGGAATGACCCTGCTGACTTGTCCTCAGCCTCTTGTGCAGCATCCTCTGTGCAGCTGCTCAGCAGAGGCAGAGGGGACCACAGGTGTGTTGTGAGCAGGACTGAACAAAGGTTGGTGATTACCTGTGCTCTCAGAGGGAGAGAAGTGACGCAGGGGGAAATGCAGTGACTCACTCAAAACACTTTGGGGATGGAAATGACGTTAGAAACCAGGCTGAGCCTCACAAAGCCCTGCACTTACAGACTCTTATCGAGTTCAGAGATACCTATGCTGAATCGTGTAAATTGACCAAAAGAAGCCATTCAGGAGGTAATGTGGAAGGGGGTGGAATTAATAATACTTTTGCTAAAGGAACAGAACAAATCTCTCTGCACATACATTTTGTACCATACTTAAGCAACATGTCCTACATGAACGTGTGGTCCTTTGAGAACTGAACACATGCAGGAGCTCCATAAAACAAGACAAGCATTGGTGGTTTCCAAACCAATCAATGGGGCTTGTTCCCAGGTGCCAGCTCTTGATGGCAGCACAGGGAAACCAAGCTGTGTCCAGGGATGCTCTGGGACATCCTGTGTTCCTGGGACTGGGCTCCTTCCTTGGCCAAGAAGCAGCCACCAGCAAGTACAACAATCTCGCATCTCATTTTCTTCTCACTGCAGTATGCTAATTCTTTCAGAGCACGTGAACACTGCTCAGGGAATAGTTGTCAGAACTCTAGCAGAGTGTTTTCACCATAAATGGTCATTCAGATTCAAATATTGTGTCTGTTTATACTTAGCAGCAAGGGATCCTACCAAAGGCAGAGCACTGAAACACCGAAAAGAGGCAGGGTGGAGAGAAGGGCATTTATCAGCAGAGCTGACACAAACTAGTGATGCTCTGAGCATCATCTCACACATTTATCCCATTCTAGCTGCAGAGAGCAGCATAAGACACAGATCAGAGGGTGGCCACATGCTATGCCAAAGGGATCAGAGCAGTCTGCCCGACACAAACATTAAACTCAGTGCAGATGATACTCAAAGCAGAGGTTGTTGTTTCTAGCTGGCTTGCTTTGCCTCTTACCCCTTGACACTGCAAAGCTGCTGAGGGAGAGTTTCCCACTACACTTGTGGGTATAGGCAGCAAGTCAGCACATCATGAAAAGAGAAACAGAGCAAGATAGAGACTTGCAGCCCATCTTCTCCAAGTTCTCAGCTGCATCTGGGGTGGAATCTCTGTCAAGCGAAGCCAGTTTACCAAGCATTGGAACAGGTTGCCTAGGGAAAAGGCAGTCACCATCCCCAGAGGAATTTAAAAGACATGTAGATATGGCACTGTAGTGGTGAACTTGACAGTGCTGGGTTAACTGTTGGACTCAATGGTCATAAAGGTCTTCTTCGACCTAAACAATCCTATGATTCTATAATCATGACCTGTGAAAACCCCCATATATTTATGGCTTTCCACTAGAAGAATATTCTGTTCAAGGCTGCTTCTGTGGTAATGTTCTCTGTTGTATAAAAAGCAAAAAAGCGACAGCTATACACACTCCCTCCCTTCCCTCCCATAAAGCTTTCCCTTCCATATGAGACATGTTACCTTCTGTAGTGGGTCCTAATGCGTCAATTGCTTCTTGTGAGACTTGAGGCAGGGCAGCAGTAGTGGTGGCCAACAGATGAAGATTGTCTAGAGCAGCAGCTGTCTCCGTCTCTTGTCCTGACACTGCAGGAGGGGAAAGCTCTATTTCAAGCTGAGCCTCTTCAGGGTTCCTGGGTCCCTGTGCTGTTTCAGCATCTGGAGTCCTGGTACTAATTACAAAGTCTGGGACAGAGGTTTCCCCCGAAATGCCTGCTATGGAGTGTGTCACAGCTCCAGATGTTGCATCAGTAATCTCCTGCTCAGGAATACTGAAGGGCTCCCCACTGGCCAAAGATGTGGCAGCTGTTTTGATGTTAGCAGCAGGCAATGCAGATGCTTCCCCTCTGGTTTGATGGATTGTGGATGTTTCTGTGCTAGTCTCAGGAAATGTTTCACCCCGGGCTTCTTTACTTGTGGGTGTTTCTATTCTAATTTCAGGAAATGCAGAAGTTTCCTCACTTACTTCTTGAACTGTGGATGTTTCTATGTAAATTTCAGGATAGGCAGATGTCTCACCCCTGGCTTCTTGACTTGTTGGTGTTTCTATGCTAATCTCAGGGAATGCAGATGTCTCCCCACTGATGTCATGGACTGTAGAAGTTTCTATGCTAATCTCAGGAAATGCAGATGCTTCACCTCGGGCTTCTTGAGTTGTGGATGTTTCTATTCTAATTTCAGGAAATGCAGATCTTTCACCACTGATTTCGTGGACTGTGGAAGTTTCTATGCTGATTTCAGGAAATGCAGAGGTTTCTCCACTGGTTTCACGGACTGTGGATGTTTCTATGCTAATTTCTGGGTAGGCAGATGTTTCACCCCTGGCTTCTTGATTTGTGTATGTTTCTATTCTAATTTCAGGAAATGCAGAACTTTCTCCACTAATTTCATGCACTGTGGAAGTTTCTATGATGATTTCAGGAAAGGCAGATGTTTCTCTGCTGGTTTCGTGGACCGTCGAAGTTTCTATGCTAATTTCAGGATAGCCAGATATTTCACCCCTGGCCTCTTGACTTGTGAATGTTTCTATTCTAATTTCAGGAAATGCAGATGCTTCCCCACTGATGTCTTGACCTGTGGATGTTTCTATTCTAATTTCAGGAAATGCAGATGTTTCCCCACTGATTTCTTGTATTGTGGATGTTTCTGTGCTACTTTCAGGAAATGCAGAGGTTTCCCCACTTACTTCTTGAACTGTGGATGCTTCTATGATAATTTCAGGATAGCCAGATGTTTCACCCCTGGCTTCCTGACTTGTGGATGTTTCTGTGAAAATTTCAGGAAATGCAGAGGTTTCCCCACTGATTTCTTGAATGGTTGATGTTTCTACGTTAAATTCGGGAAATGCAGATGTCTCCCCGCTGATTTCATGAGTTGTGGATGTTTCTATACTAGTTTCAGGAAATGCAGATGTTTCACCACTGATTTCATAAGCTGTGGATGTTTCTAGGCCACTTTCTGGCAATGCAGATGTTTCCCCACTTAGTTCACCAGATGCAGAGGCTTCACCACTAGGCCCCAAACTGTAGGGAAATGTGACAGCTGTTTCCCCACCCAGTTCCTGTGATACTGTTGGTCTTGTCACAACTTCTACTAAATCAGAAGTGACTAAAGTGACTTCTGGAAGCCCTGAGAGCTCCCCACTAATATCAGTCACTGCTGAAGACTGTCCACTTAGATCTGTGGCTCCAGAAAATTCTCCACTGATATACGGGATCCCAGATAGCTCTCCACTGAAGTCTCCTCTCCCTGAAGGAAAACCGCTAGTCTCAACAGCTCCAGTCCCTTCTCCAGATAGTCCTCTGTCTCCAGAAGGAAATCCACTGATTTCTATCATCCCAGAGGGCCCTTCTCCCACCTCTTGTGCAACTGATGTCTGTGTTACAACTTCCACAAAAGTGGTATCCACAAGAGACACTGTGGGAAAGCCAGAAGTGATTCCACTTTCTTCTCCAGACAGCAGACCACTGGTGACATCAACTCCAGAGACATCTCCACTGCTGTCAATCACTCCACTTGGATATCCACCCATCTCCAGCACTCCAGACACACTCCCACCAAAGTCTACATGCCCAGAGGGCTCACCACTGATGTCTAAACTCCCAGATACCATGCCTGATGCATCTTCACCTCCTGAAGGCAATCCACTGATTTCCAAAGACTCTTTTGCTTCTGCTTCTGTAATTGAGGGGGTTGTTGTCACTTCCTCCAAAGTGACATCTACAAAGGTAATGCTGGAGGCCTCGCCACTTCCATCCATACCAGAGGTAAGGCCACTTAGGTCCACCAGGCCACTGACCTCATGTGTTCCAGGTGTTTCTCCACTGACATCCAGTCCTGAGGGCAATCCACTAAGCTCAGACCCTCCAGAGGGCAGCCCACTGAGACTGGGTACCCCAGAGGGCTCCCCACTGAGCTCTAGCCCTCCAGAGGGCTCCTCACTGGGCTCAGCTCCTGAAGGCAAGCCTTGGATTCCACCACTGCTGTCCCACTCAGAGGATGGAAACCCTGACAGATCTCCTTCACCGCTGACTCCGATGGACCCTTTTCCCTCCTCTCGCCGTTCCGGCACTGTTGTCACGACTTCCACCAGTGTGGTATCCACAAGGGAGATGGTAGGAAAACCAGAAGCGAGTCCACTTTCCTCTCCAGAAGGCATGCCACTGACTAGCTCAGTGCCAGAGATTTCTCCGCTAGCTCCAAAAGGTAGCCCACTGCTTTCCACTCCAGATGGCATCCCTCTAATTTCTGGTATCCTTGAAATAGACACTGATACCTCTTCCTCTGCAGAGGGCAGGCCACTGATATCAACAACACCAGAAGCCACACCACTCACGTCTCCTGAGGGCAACCCACTTTCTCCAGGTAGGAAGCCACTGGTATGCAGGTCTACTGATGGTAATCCACTCTCTCCAATCCCTGAGTGTTCTCCACTAAGTTCAAAAACTCCAGAAGTTGGTTCTCCACTTGTGTCCGGGACTCCAGATACCCACCCGGATGCTGAAGATTCACCACTGACTTGATGTTCTCCAGATTCAGTCACCTGCCCTGGCACTTCACTGGTGGAAGCACTGGTACTTGTTTCCTCTGGTATTATGGTAGCTGGAGTAAAAGCAGATGGACTCACTGGAAAAGGAAGAGCAAACAAAAAGAAGGAGCTGGGGAAATTATTTATACTTTGGGAGTGTCTCAACCCTACACCACCAGCCAAGCATGACACAGGCTACAGAGAAGCTCTGAACCCACCTGAGAGCACTGACACATCGGTTGGAAAGACCTCTGTCCCCCAGGCTGTCTGATTCTCAGGTTGAGTGGCAAACTCTGTCTCCACGGTCACCTCCTCCCCAGAGGGTACCCCCTCCACTCCAGGGATCACTTGTGTTGCCAGCACATCTTCAAAGAATGGGGTGACCCCTTCCTCCTCCGCAGGAGGCAGAGCTGGAATAAAAAGGCATTGGAAGGATTTTCCAAAAATTCACAATCCAAGACTCCGGTGAAGTGCCTCACCTAAACTGGCACCCCAACACGCCCAACCTCCCTCGTGAAATCCCTTTCCCTGAGGAGACAGGTCTGCGTGTCCTGCCAGGGTTGGGAGGGTACCTCTGAAGCAGAAGGCGTGGTGCCGGGACAGCGGGTCGGGGAAGCCGGTCTGGTTGTGGTGCTGGTAGACAGTTCTCACGCCTGGCGCGTCCCCGCCGCAGGTGGGGCGGGGGCTCACGATGGGGTAGCGGAGGCTGCCGTCGGCCAACCAGCCCGCATAGCACCTGTCCAGGCCCTGCTTCCAGGCAGCATGGAGCTGGCCGACAGAGGCCAGCGTGGCGTTTTGGCTCTCACAGTACTGCTGGGCCTCTGGGAAGGTGAACTGCTCTGGCTGGGTTGCGAAGAACACCTCACCTGAGGGATGGGAGAGGAAACAGGTGTGAATCCCTGCGTCCCACCCATGCACACACGGATGTGGAGGTGTGAAGGACATTTTTGCTTCACAGCAGTGCACAGGGGAAGGGGGAGAATGTACCCTTGAGCCTGTCGATGTAGCAGTACACGTCGTAGGTCTCTGAGGCCGGGCGCATGCCGTACGACCGCACGCCTGGGGAGTTCTCTTTGTCTCCTATACAGTTATTTCGGGGATTTACAATGGGATACCTACCAAAAGAAGAAGGGAGAGGTAACCCAAGGTCAGCCTTATGTACTCAGGACTGAAGAACCTCAGTGTGCTTGGGAGCAGGACAGGAACTCTCCACAGTTACAGGTGCTCAGAGTCCTCAGTGTGACTTGGAGACAAATCCACTTACAGCTTGGGGCAAAAAATACAAATTTTCCTCTACTTTTTCTACATACCAAGAGAGCTCACTGGTGCAAGGGGTATACACAGGTTAGGAGATGAGGAAAATAAGTAGAGAAGAACAGGTCTATTGGCCACTAGATATCATGGCCTGGAGACAATCTTGGGCCAGCAAAGGTTTAGATGCTGATGAAGAGAGAAGCAGGGCAGACCAAAGCCCTGATTTCATGGCTGAATAGTCATTCTGAGAGGTGGTGTCCCCAAGTCAGTAGTGTTACCTGACTGTCTGGTCCCGCAGCCAGCCGGCGTCACACTGGTCAAAGCCAGCCTCATAGGCAGCCTGGAGCTGCTGGGGAGTGGCAATCACTGCACTGTTCTCCAGACAGGCCCGCTGGGCTTGGACGAAGGAGAAGGCATATCTGCTGGTGGCAGAGCGGTAGTGAAACACCACACCTGGAGGAGAGAAGCCGTGGTGAGACAGCAGGTACAGGACCCTCCTGCCCTGAGATGTGTGACCAGAAAGGGTCTTCCCAACAACAGTGCAAGGACCAATCCCTCTCAAACCCACTTTGATGGAGATGCCTCATTCATTGAGCTCTGCTGCCACTTCTGGGGATCTCTTTTGCCCTCCTCTGGGATCTTTTTGTCTTGACTTTCCCCTCCCCTGGAGTCAGATGCATATGGGAGAACAGACTGACCACTGCAGCCCAAGCACCAGCCAGCTGAGCCCTTGTCAGCACATAACTGGGTGGCCCACAGCCTCCTCCTCTTGCCTCCTGCCCTACTATAGTGGAAGCACTTAGCCTGTCCCTGGCCCCAGACAGGCCTGCACACCTCCAGAGACCTGTGTGCCCTCTGTGATGGCAGAAGCTCGGGCTCCTTTCAGCTGAATGGTTACCTCGAGGAGAAACTGATTTTCAGGCTTCTCGGAGTGCTGGTGACTTACCTGTGGGGGAGATGGGCTGCTCAGGGAGGTGACCGGCACCAGGGGCTGCTGTCACTTGCACCAGTTGATCTTCCACTGTGAACACCGAGGCAGACTCTAGTCCTGGGGTGGCAGTCACCTCCACGACCTCTTCCACCGAGCTCACCTCTGCTGTTTCGGTGGTGACAGCAGTGCCTAAGGCTGTGGTGGTGATGACAGTGCCTAAGTCTATGGTGGTGACCTCTTCAGGCACAGTCCACACTGCTGATACATCCCCCCATGTCACGTTTTCCTCCTCTGTTGCAGCTGTCTCTACTGTGACACTGGTGGTGAAGAGATCAGGCAGGACAGTGAAGCCCTCGTACAGCTCGGTGGCGGTGGGTGTGATCTCAATGGGCTCCAGGGTGGCGATGCTGCCACGGGCCTCCTCCTCTGTGGCATTGTGTGACAGGGGCAGCTCCACCTCAGTCTGGGTGACGGTCTGGACAGTGAAAGCACTGCCCAGCTCGCTCCCTATCTCATCGATGAACTGCCCTGGGATCAGGGTCTCAACGTCGTCCCCTGCATCAGGATACAAAGCAGCAATCAGAGAGGACAAGGTCAGTCCGAGGAGGTGGACTGCACTACTGCCTCCTCCAAAAAGAATCTGGGTGTTTGCTGGCTCTGAGAGGATTAAGGAAGTCATGGTGGTTTTGTAAAAGAAATGGTTTTCCTTCCTCCTCTGTGGCTCTCTGCAACGCCTCAGCACGGAGGGCACGGTCACGAGGCAACGAGCCACTGCATGCTCCACAGCTGGTGAATCGGCGGGGATATTCCCTGCTGCGCTCCCTGTTCTCCTTCCCGGGAACACTTTGCCCATATTCAGGTCTATACTGACCTCTAGTGCCTGCTGCAAGGAATTTAAGGTGGCCGGAGGGAAGTAGAGGAGCTTGGATAACCTCCACGGCAGGTCTTTCTGAGCCGTGGGAGAAAAACAACTGGATCCTCACACATGAAGCCTTCACCAGGACTGTGATCTCATTTAGCTTCGTCAAGGCTACAACTTAAGAGCTCATCTCGTACAAACATCTGAACCCCATTGCCATCACAGCCAAGGCCACTTGCTGTACCAAATATGTTCAAACAGCTCCTACCTGTTCCCTCCCAAATCACTTTCCTGCTCAAATCACATCCCTTGGGTCTAGGAGAACGTGCTTAACATGCCATTGAGCAGGTCGGCCTATGGCAAGGTTAACAGAGCAGCATAAAGCAGAACTGTGAGGACAGGTAAGAGAGGGATGGGACATCCTGGATATGTAGCAAAGCAGGTCTTGGCTGGGGAGGGAGAGAGAATGAGAAACTGTCAGGGATTTCTTCTAATACTACTTTCCCAGCTCTATTTATTTTCAATTCCATTTTCCCTCTAGTTCATTTTAGCCTCTCAGACATCAAGGGATTCAGAGAGAATTTGATAGATATGCTCAGACAAGGACTGACTGTATACAGCAATTTCAGATGCAAACCCTGATATAATAAGTAGGCTGTGGTTTGTGAACCAGTCTTTAGCTTGGCCACAAGGTACCTTCAAGGGTCTGGGAAATGCATCTGGACTGATGCAATAAGTCTGATCAGAGGGGTTTAAATACGTATTTTAAAATATTGTTATTTTTTTAACTATAGCAATCCCATTTGAATGTTAGTCTCTTGTTGCCCTGAATAGGTCATTTATCACTGTGGTTTGCCCTCTTCTTGCTGCAGTGAGAAGTGTGCAGTTAGAAGAAAGGGGGAGCAACTGGGATACTCTCCACTTCCTAGGTGCAATTTTGCTCCATGATTGCCAGAGACTGCATCAGTCTCAGATTTATCCCAGCATGGAAACTCAGTCATGTTTCTGTACCACATCATGTCACTATACACATCTTCAGGGTCAGACCTGTTCTCTTTCTCCTTCTCTTCCATCTCCAGCATTCGAAGTCTTGTACACAAAGCACCTCTGCTCTGTGTCTCCAGGAGAGCTATGAAAGCAGGAAGGTGTGGGAGGACTGCAGAGAAGCGAGCTGTGTTATACCCACCTCCGCAGAGCCTCTTGTACAGGTCAAGCAGCCGTGTACTTTCTGGATCTGCTTCCTACCCGAACAAGGACTTAGTCCTTTGCCAAACCTGCTTTGTCTCCCTCTTTTAAGAAAACCCCAAACACTAAAGAAACAAGAGATTATCTCTGGCGCGGGAACTCCTTGCTGGTGTGTGGAGACACACTGCTTAGTCCCATGGCCCCGCGCACTCACCGCTGTAGCAGATGGCGTCGTAGCGGGAGTCGGGGTGCGGGTACCCCGTCTGGTTGACGTACAGGTACACGGTCCTCACGCCCACCAGGTTCCCCCCGCAGTTGGGCCGTGCTCTGGAGATGGGGTAGCGGACGCTGCGGTCGGCCAGCCAGCCCGCACTGCACATGTCCATGCCGTCCTTCCAGGCCAAGTACAGCTCTCCCGTGGTGGCCAAACGCGCCCCCAAACTGCGGCATTTGTCAAAGGCTTCTTGGAAGGTGAACTTCTCCGGGGCAGTGGCATAGAAGACTTTACCTGCAATCACACCGTCCATTAGCACAGGAATTACCTGTAGAATTTAATTCCAATTTCCTTTCTACCCCTTTCCCACTCCTGAGAGTTTGGATAAGATGGAAAGCCCTGTGTATTGGAGCTGAACCGCAACCCCATGTTGGTGACTTTATAGTACCAGAAGAAGGTGAGTCTTACAGACTGAATACAGGCTGGAGCAGAACTTATCAAATCAGTTGGAGCCCTGGGGCAAGAGGGAGATAAAGGACAATCACAGTCCTGTTGTATTGAATATTTCAATAGATCCCTGACATAAGCATGAGTGGTTGACATCTCTGAATGTCACACCCTCAAATGGATAACCAGGCAGGATGGTGTGGACTGTAGTGGAGGTTAGGCAGACTCCACCCTCTCTACTGCATTAGTCATTTGACATTAAAATTGTCCCAGGTCTAACTAAGAGACTGGCCTGGCTGGGGTATATGCTTTTCCGTCTTTAACCTGTCCTTTCTCTAAGTCCCTTGCCGTCTGTATTTACTGTTATCCAGCCTAAGCTTGATGAGGGCTTTGGCTGTTTCTTTGTCTAGTAACAATGAAAGCCTCAAATCACCTTGCATTTGCTCTGCATAGCAGTAAACATCATAGGTTTCATCTGGCTCACGGACACCGTAGGTCCTCACTCCTGGAAATTCATCCTTGTCGCCATAGCAGCGCTCCCGGGGCCAGTGGATGGGGTACCTGAGGGAGAGATGGTGCATAAGGAGTAGGGGGCAGGACCCTGGCAGGCACAGGAGGCTGTGAGGATGCTGCAGGGCACTGTGCAGTGTGGTAATTTTTTTACTTTTCCTGGGTTGTGGGGGAAGGGAAGGATGGTCTGCTGTCTTGCCCTTACTCTGATGGCCCTTGGAGCACTGACCAAAGACATCAGGACAAGGTTCCTCCCCAGTGGGGGATGCACAGCTCGATATGGCTGAGCCACACTTGTGCATCTTGGCACAGCATCGGTTCTGCTGATGAAGAAGATGAAGGATCAGGATTAAGCCACTGTCCATTCCGTTGTCAACACCAGCTGAGGAGGACAGTGGTCACTCTGCTTTCCTACTTTAGATCCCCCCTGTCAGAGAGTGGCTAGCAATCCACCACCTCCCTCTGCACACCAGCAGTTACAACAGCTACTATTTAACAACCATTTTCAGTTGGTGGCTTCATTGCAGAAGCCCTTCCCTAGTGACCCTGCTGTGGCTTTTCTTTCCCCTCTATGGTTCCTTACCTGACAGTCTGATCAGCCAGCCAGCCAGCATCACACTGCTCGTACCCATCCTCGTAGGCAGCCTGCAGCTGCTCAGGAGTGGCAATAACAGCACTGTTCTGGATGCAGGCCTGTTTTGCCTTCTCAAAGTTCAAGGTGTACCTTGTGGAGATTGCTCTGTAGTGGAATACAATGCCTGGAAAAGACAATGGCCATCACTCACATCACCAGTCCCTTTCTTTCCAAAGAAGGCACAAGAAAAAGCCAAAAATAAACCTCATCTTGTACAGTCCTGCAGTGAAAGCTATCTCCCTGTCTTGTACAGAAAGCAAAAATTACAGAAAATATAAGAATTGTATGAAACTTTTGTTACTTTATCCATCTATTACTGGGATAGGCTTTGCAAGATGGCAATTAAAGTTTTTCTAGAACAGCCCAATTCTCCAGCTGAGGGCATCCCATCTCCTAAAATGTCTGGAAAAAATTAAAGGTCTGATAACGGCCGTGTTCCAGCTTCACACGCCTGAGCAACAACCCAGCGTATCCAGTTCCACCTCCTGTCAAGGATGTTGTTTTGCTGCCTCTGTAATTCACCTTCTGCCAGAAGAATAACTTTTTTTGCCATATACTCTGCCATGAGTCATTCTACTGGTTTGTTTAGTCTGGTCCTAGCCTGATAAAATAAATGCCTGGCCCATGGCTTCTGCTTACCCACCCATCACCTTATCTGTGACCCGACGGAAAGGGCTTGTGACTGTGGAAAGAGCTGTGCCTTCAATACCCGTGTACTTCTTCCTCCTTTCTGCCCAGCAAGATCTTGAGAGGAGAGAGAAAGGGCAGGATCTCACCTTTCACTAGGACCTCTATTGTGTCTTGTCTGTCCTCAATCCCGTACATCACTTCGCAGCGATAAATCCCAGTGTGGTTGGATCTCAGCGCCTTGATCTCCAGAGTGGCATCGGTGGGGATGGTGGGGTAGTTGGGCAAGGAAATTGCCTCCCTGTACTCAGAGTTGAGCCGGATTCTCCCACCAGTGGCCACTAGCAAGACAACTTCGGTCCCGTTTGAGAGCTTGCTCCATTTGATCCGTGGGTTCAGCATAACACTGGTGTCCTGTTCCTCTGGGATGTTGAAGTAACAGGGGATGTTCAGGGAGCTTCCCAGGATAACACGCAGGGGAGACTGCTCAGGTATCTTGACTTCCAGGCCATCACTACTGTCTGTCAGTTCCCAAACAAAGCAATGGTTACATTAATAACACATTTAATACAAAACATCCAGTGCTTTCATATGATCCAGTGCCTATATCTGCTGTGCAAACCTGTACCCACATATTCAGACACAACCTTTTTGGTCTAGTCTATAAAGGGAAGTTATGACAATGACCACTGCACCATGGGTTGCTTTTGGCATTTGGATCAATGCTGGATGGGGGAATGAAGGGCTCCACTGCAGCGTAGCTGCTGCCCATGCTATGAGATCACACATGATAATGTTTAAAAAGGGGAATGCTGAAATTTCTAAGTTTCCCCATAAATCTGCCTTTGTCTGTAGCTGTCTCTCTGGCTCCCCAAGGGCATGAGCAGTGAGAGGCCGTGGCACAGCAGCTGCCCGAACAGAGGAGCCTCCTGTGTGCACAGAGTGTACCCACAGATCTTGGGTACACTTATTTCTGGGCGCTGCCCATACTTGGGGATGGGACCAGAGTGTGGCACAGGGCTCAGTCCCACCTTCCCATACCCTGGACACGTACCTGAGAGCTCCACAGAGTTGGCTGCAGAGATGACTTGCAAACACACAAACACTAATAGTAAAGTGGTCATAGTTTACCTGCAAGAAATAACAGGGGGAAAGGATTTGTGGTATGTTCACAGGGAGCTGAGTGCTGCAGGGCAGTGCAATGCTTTCAGCTGCCCCCTAAGCCTCCTACCCTCCTCACACTGGCAGTGAAAGCTGGGGAAGGATGCTGTTTCAAAGTTCCTCTTGCTTCAGAAATAAGTCTGTGAGACAAATAAATAAGATGCTCTGCTATGTACAACAGACAGAAGTGTTACTAGGCATCACTTATTATATTGGTCTCCTACTCTCTTGCTTGTTATTCAATCTTATCTGTGGAGCAGAAAGACAATTTTTCAATAGGTCTTCACACTTATTACATTTTTACTCAAGAAGGACCATCACATCCACTAAGCCTTTGTCTCAGAACAGGAGCTGCCCCTCATTGGGCATCCCCATCCAAGACAGCACTGGTTCTCAGGCCAGATGGTTGGAAGCATTTCATATTCCTTTAAATGCTCTGAAGGGGAATTTGCCCTCTACATGGTGGAAAAGCTAAAGGTTATAACTCTTTGGTCCAACCTCATGCTCTGAGACCGTACAAAGCCTTAACTGCAAATAGATCCCGAACTAGTAGAAGAAATCCACATCTTAAATCTACCCTAAAAATATCTATTGGGATCTTCAATTCAACCTTCTCCTTCTGAAAGCTTTAGGAAAAGAAAGAAGCATCCTACTGACACTGAGTGACAGAAGCAATATAGGGAGGCCAACTAAATTAATCCTAACTGGATTATCATCCAGTATAATATCATGGCATATTAAATCACCATCAAGACTCAAGTTGGTTTCAATATTTCAAATAAAAAACATGTCCTCTAGCAACACAGCATTGTTTGGCATCACATTTCAGCCCTGACTCAGAAGGAAGGACCACACCTACTGAATCACTGGTGTTTCCTTTGAGGTCACCTGTCCAAATATTGGCTGTTTAACTCCTGTGATCTAGAAAGATTCCAGCTGACTTCGGCTGACAGGGAACATTCTGAGTATAAACCTATTGACCTTGTAGATTGTTAAATATACTCACTGGCACAAGAAAAGGCCAAAAATAAACCGCATCCTGTACAGTCCAGCATTAACATTTCTCTTATGAAAAAAATTGACCTCCATGCACTCATTCATTTCAACCTGACATATCACAAAACTTTATCTTCAGTGAATAGAGACAGCTATACTGGCAGAAAATAGGAGAGAACAGGGATGGAACACATTGGCAGAGAAGTGTGCAGACTTCAGTTTGCAGCTGTAGGGCTAAATAAGACCAAATGGACATATCCCAGTTTCTGCTGGGCATGGGAATAAAATTTCAGGTAAGTGCTAACCTCAGGGGGACCTTGTGCAATTGCAGATATGTTTGGGTGTCTTTTTGGTTAGGAATGATATCTACCTAGACAATGTGTTATGAGCCCCTTGTGCAGCACGACAGTTGACTCCACCATTTCCCTCTAATGATGGCTAATGATGGCCACTACCAAACCGACTGCCCTGCTGCAGAGGAGGTCAGAGTGCTTGGCAGTCAGTACTGGGACAGTGGCAGAGGGATATGCCCATAGGATGGGCTGTGGGGGGCAATGAGGTGCCTTCTGCTCCTCAGTAATCAAGGAGAACAGGAAACACCATCTGTTATGGATAAACAGTCTGAAATCAGTTTGGTTAAACAGCCATACCCAAGAATCCTTGAAGAGCTGGCTGAGTAAGTTGCTGGCCCACTGATGCTCATTTATAATCTGCGCTGGAGCACTGGGGCAGGTCCCGAGTACTGAAGCACTGTGCCAGTAGTCAGCCAAGATACACAACAATGAGCCTCATAGACACATACTGGTTTGATTGACATGAAATTCCAGGCAAAATAATGGAAAACGTGATACAGACTTCAATTTGTTAAGCACTGAAGAATAGGCGTAATATTAATCTTAGTTTAGATACTTGTATATAAAATAGGTGCTTCCAAATTTATTTTATTATTTGGCACGATTCTAAGCTTGTCTGATAAAGCTGCCTGCATGGTTGCAACACAATGTAATTAGATTTTGATAAGGCTTGACTTTCACAGGGTTCCATGATAAAGATGTGTAATGTCAGTTGTACATCCACTAAAATGTCTTAGCAGAAGCCAGGCTGGTGGGTCTCTAACAGGATCCATCTGAGGGACACGGACGTTGAAGGAAATATTTCTAATGGGCATCTACAGAGGTTGGTATCAGATCCAATGGGTTACTGAATAGACTGTGCTTTAATAGAATCAAACATAAAATTATACGGGAGATGCAGAGCATGCCTGCAATGGGATGTTGTGTCCTAGGAAGAAGTCACTCAGGAGAGCTACTGCCATTATCCAACATTAAACCGAACAGGAATTCCTCTCTGTGCATTAGTGCACACCTCTGGGCTGACATGAGGATATCAGAAAAAGATGGTGCAAAAATATCCACTAGCAAGGACCTGAGGAAAAGGAAATTGGCTCAACCTGTATTTTGGGGAACAGGTCCAGCTCACAGACCAGCTACTAATACTTGAGGCAAAGCAGAAAACTTGAAACAGATAAAGCTTCTAAGATTTGGCAAATCTTTAAGATTCGTGGGGAAACTGAAGTCCACTCAGAAGCATATCCTTGTTTAGTTCAAGGAATGTTTCCTGCAGAACAAACTGCATCCAGATCCCTCCTAGAATAGGTCCCTGCTTTCATTAAGGACCAGCCTAACACTGGCTAGGGACTGTTTCCCTGGAATGAGGTTGTAGGCTGGGCTCAGATTATATCTACTTGCACCATGCCGTAGCTGCCATTCCAGTGTATATCCTGCACTTGCATCCTCTGCATAAAAGGAGAAATATGAAAGTAAAGATTATGTGAGCCCTGGAAGCAGAAGGGATTCAGATAGAGGACACTCTTATAGCCATTAGTGACTAATTCTTTAGTCATGATACATGCTTGAGCATTAAATAAAAGCTCTTACTTCTCCAGACTCCTTAGATCAGGTACCTTTCATCCAACTTGCATTTTGCCAGAATCCAAGTAAGCTGAATAGCCCTGAATGTCATGAGAAAAGCTCAGACAAGAGAGGCAGGCAGCTTTAGACCTGAATAGAAACATCCTAGAACAGGGAAACAAAGGTGTTTAAATATAAAGGGAGCTGGTTGGCTGAAAAAATTTTTAGGGTCCGTGCCTACAGCAAATTGGTACTGTTCTGAGTCCCACACGTTTGTTATTTCTCTGTGCATTGGCAGTGGGTAGGAGGAGAGCAGGTTCATCTGTCCATCAGTTAGACATCACAGAACAAAATGCTCTAAAGAGAAGAAATTCACTTTGTCCCAAAGGCTAAGACAAGCTCATGTACTCCTAGTCTAATTCAAGCTTTGTTCACAGCGAAAAACAGCCTCATATGGTAACAGCTGGGACCAGCAGTATCTTTGCAGTTTGTTGAGCTATGGAGAAAAAAACCTAACCTCCTCTTATCCCACAGAAGCCCAGAGAAAATGGATTTTCTTTGTGAGCAGTGGTTAAACAAATCACAATAACAATGTTTTGGGTGTATTCTGCAAAAGTGTTGAGTCCCTGCCAGTTAGAAACCCAACCTACTCCTCAGGGTGCTGTTTGCAGTGTTGATCTTCATTTTTCATTCTCCTTAAGCTTGCCAAAGAGATCCAACACTGAGTCTGCATGCAGCTCTGGTCGGGATTTGCTATGCTGGGAATGCCTTTGATTAATGTCCTGTTGTTACAGCAGTGGTTCCATGCTGCAATACTTCTACTCTGTGTTGTCTCTAGTGGCATGTCCAAGCACATGTTAATGAGCAAACAGCTGCTTGAAGGAGCAGTTCTGGAAGCAAGTAAGTAAAGAGGGAGCAGATGTGGATAGCCCAGATGATGGAGACCTGGTCTGTCTAGACAAGGGAACTGGGGAAGTTGTTCCTCTCATTTTAAAGCAGCATCTAAACAGATTATACAGCAGAGATTATATGCCTTAAAACTGATGATTCCTCTCTGCTGACTGTCAGAGCAGAGGAGGGTGACTAGCTCAAGTATGGATGCTGCCTTGACAGAGGTGTGGGCTCAGGCTAAGACAGCTGCGTCCAAGGAGCAGGAAGGTACAGTTCAGCACTTGGGAGTATCAGTGTGTGCTCGCTGAGATAGGACTTAGCACAGAGGAAATGTTCTCAGTAATAAGTAAATACCTGAGCTGCACGAGTAAAGGCAGAGTAAAGCCTGGAGCAGGCTAAGCAGTGTCAGGAATGTCCCCTGCTCAGCATCTTACTGACTGGGCCCCAGCTGTAACTGAATGGCTAAGGGGAGAGGTGGAACTGAGAAACACACTGAGGATACAGCCAGTACCCCTACCACATGTGCTATAAATAACACAGGCCTCTGGAGATAACCCCATTTGACTACTTTTTTGTAAGACATTGAGGTATTCTGGCTACTAGAAAAAAATGAGCTCCAGAACTCACAGGAGCTACCAGGTCATTGCTGGCAAACTCCAGTTCAGTTGCAGGCTCCTTATCTTCTTGCAGAAAAAGTCACCTTGAAGAGAAGTTGTTCTGGACACACTTCAGTGGAGCTCTTCCTAGGATGATCACTAAGAAAGGTTTGTCCAAGCTCTAGCAGGGAGCACTGTGAGGGACTAATTCTTGCAGCACAGAGCCCTACACACAAGCAGCAATGAACACACTTTCTGCAAGGTCCATGTTACAGAAACACCTTCCATCCCTGCAGATTGCTTTCCTGCAAAACTCCATTTGCACTTTCAGGGAGAGCAACTGGAGCAGGCAGCTTTTGTGGTGAGAAGAGAGGAGGAGGCAGCAGAAGTTACACCAGGTCATGGCTGTGCCTCTGCATCAGGATGGCTGTCCCTGTGTGGGGTACTGAGCAGTCCAGAGGAAAAAGAATCCAACTAAACTGCCACAAAAATTCCAGCCATCCTACCTCCTCTAACCAGTGCCCAAGACAAAAACAAGGCCCTCTCCAATTCAGCCTGGGCCAGGAAGGGTTCAGGAAAAGCTCCTGCCTTTCCAAAAAAGACAGGGTTGGGAACTGGTGGTAGGCTCATGAGCTCCCTACCCCAGAGAACAACTGTCCCGTTCACCAAGTTTATTACCTCTTTATTTTAAACCTAAGACTATGCTTCTCTACTGGGTTGTGTGCAGTGTCCTAAATTTGCTGCATGTAAATATGTTTATTTGAGAATCTAAGTGTGTGTGGAGGGAAGTGTGTACCTGTGTGCAGACTGGTTTAATCCCTTGCTCTTCCAGCTGCATCCTCAGGTTTTTAAAGGGATGAAGAATGTGGAGGGAGCAAGAAAAGGAAAGGTCACTACAGTGAAAGTTCAACAAAGTACCTACACAGTCAGACCATACAGTGGAAAATAACCAGATAGCCTGTTTGTAGCACACCCTAAATTGTTTGCTGGTTGTAAAACATTTTCTGTCTCAGTCTATTTAAATTGGGTCCCATCTGAAGTTTCTCCTGTGGTCTTTGCTTGCTCCAGACCATGTTAATCACCTTTGTTGCAATTAAATTTATTTCCATCATCCTTAGTACCACGGTTGTCCTATTTTTTTTTCCTATGGGGTCACATGGGTTGTTTTAAGCTTCCTTCTTTTGCAGTTTTGGAAAACCTTTAATACACTTACGTATTGTTTCTGGCAGCTAATAAAATATCACTTATTACCTGGAAGATATGCCTGGGCATAAAAGAGTTTCCAAAAACAATATTTCCATTAAAATTATGGATGTAAAGAGCCTCCTGAACAAGACTTAAGCCCAGCTCTACTCATTTGGCCTTGAATTCTCTTTCTTCAACTGGTTTTCCATCCCCAGCTGATTCCCCATAAGGGGAGTGGACCTTAGTTTCTCTAGGACATGCAGTCACCTCCATCCAGACTTCTCTCAGCACTGTTATTTTCAGGCACCAGCACTTGAGACCAAGGGTTTGATGAGGTCTGAGGAGACACCATCACCCAGCACGGACACCAAGAGAGTTCTCATGAATGTTTAGGCAGCACATCCCATACCCTTGTAGGCTTCAGTCAAACAGTATTTTCCCCTCTCCCATGTAAAACTAGAGATTGTTCATCCGTGATCTGTACAAAACCCCACTTTATTATCTCTCTGTGTATTCCCAGCCTTTGTGCAGGACTGAGGGTTTTTCTGCTAAAAGCCTTAGCCTGATCCAGGAAATGGGAGGGAAGGAAGGGGGCATGGTGGTGGTGGTGGGGGTGAGTGGGATGGGCAAAACCAGTTTTATTTCTTCTTCTTTTTTTTTAAAATAATGCAAACTTTGGAACAGAAATACGGCGATAAATGTACTCCTGTGATTTTTCATGTTATTTCAGCTGCAAAGAAAATAGGAGAAATATTCCATTCTGTCTGGCTTCCAAACCATTCTGAGAGTAAGGTCTTTATGTACAGAGCAGTTTGGATGCTGCTCCCTCCTGCTCTGTTTCTGAAACCATCCCTGCACCAATAAAGTCCTTTTTTCCCCAATCAGAAAGACACATGGCAGAAATTGCTCAGATATTTTGTCACTGAGGGATGTGGTCCTCCACACACTAACAGGTCTGCAGCATTGGCTGCCTGGACTGCTACAGGAGAAGGCAAAGTGATGGCACTGAGGCACTCCTAGTGCATAAGGCACAAAAAAGGGAACATTTGTTGAAGACTGGAAATGATGTGAAGTTTCAGCTCAAGTCTCAGCTGGCTCCTGTCCTCAAGCACCTCTTGCTACTGCAGGTATGAATATGGTCAGGCACAGCTCTGCTGATGCACTCTGGTGATGGTACCAGTGTGCCCTCAGCCATGACATGAGCTCCAGAGCTCCTCTGTCCTCTGGCACAGAGACTCAAGGTGGTGCTATGCTATACCCTTTTTTGTGTCTTTATGACTTTTCTTTCTGCTATAGTTCAACTGGTTATCTAATTAAGTCATGCACACACACTACAGGAAAAGCCAAAGTACTCAAGGATGTATGGTCACGCTTTCAATAAGCAAGAGGCCAGAGGAAATCTTAGTAAAACCTAAACAATTCTGTTCAGGTTCTGTTAGTCAGCTGAGCTCAGACATATGGTCAGAAACAAACATCCTACTGAACACAAAAACTTTTACAAGCATTTATCTCTTTTTTTGATATCTACCACAGAACAGCTCTCATCTTTCCCTGATTTACATTGGTTTTACATTACATCTTCCTTGACTTCAGCAGCAAGCTAAACACGCAGGCTCCAGAACAGCAGAAGCCCATAAAACCAGCCCTCCCAAAACTCTCTTCCAGGGAAATCAGAACCATCTGCTACTGGCAACACACACCCCAGTAATTTTTCTATCCTTCATGGACAGAGAAGTTTCAAAATGCCCATTATGGCAGATGACAGCTGGAGCCTTTCATGCAAGGTGTGGGATGAGCACCAAGCCCTGGGCTGCCATGGCTCCGAGTGTCTGCTCGATATGGAAAGTCAGAGCCACACTCAAACGGCCCCTGAAGCCTCTGAATTCAGGGGAACAATGAGCCTTTGAGACTGGCTGAAGCTCACACTCAAAATCCTCTCTAGTCCAAGAAGAGAAATAGAAATTTCTAAAGAGCAATTCATCTCCTTATGAAATAGATGTCTCAGCTGAGGACCGTTAAAGAGGGGTTCAGCCATTTCTGTCAGCTGGCAAAGGAGCCTGGAGCACTGTTAGACATCTAACTTTTAGAGATTGATGGGTGATTATGCACTTCATAAAGTCTCCTTACACCCTTTACACTATTTTTCTGGAGCTGCTGTCAGCCTTTAGTGAAGCTCCCCTTCACTAAGGGGAAAGATACAAAAACACAAAAGAAGAGAAACCAGACTCTCCCTGGATGTGAGGTGTGAAGATGCAGCTACAGAGCAAGGTGTGAATGTGACTGCAGAAAAGCAAATCTCTGCAGTGTCTCTATGCTGGGAGAAGATTCCACAGAAACTTACAACAGTTTGGGTTGTAAGACACCTTAAAGA
The DNA here is from genome assembly GCF_003945725.1 of Corapipo altera. Lineage (NCBI taxonomy): Eukaryota > Metazoa > Chordata > Aves > Passeriformes > Pipridae > Corapipo > Corapipo altera. Next base: position 6,688,499 of record NW_020884889.1, on the reverse strand, counting down.
ATTCACAGACAACCCTTCTGCTCTGACCCACCTCTGCCCTTCAGAAGGCTGGTTTTCTAGAAATCAAGAAAGTCTTTGAAACCACATTTTGATATAGTAGAGTCCATAGGCACAGAGACCTAAGTCTTCACTGACTTTGCTAGTTACTGTCCGTAATCGATAACTCAGCTACCCCAAATCCTTGGATACTCCTGTGTGCTCCTAAGAAATGGGATGTGGAAGTTCACCTAACAGAGCATTGGGAGGGACTGGAAGAGACATAATGGAGCTGCCCCCTGCCAGTTTCACAATGGCAATGATTTTTTGTCTTGCTGTGCTCCAGGCAGACAGGAAAACATCATGCTGCTTTGGAATGACAACAAACTCAGGAGATTCAAGGTGAGAGCCACAAGAACACAAGTATGGCTCCAGGGCCCCTGCAATGGCCACACATTGGATTAGACTAATGACATGTAGGGTGGCCACATTTCTGGCTCATATCAGTTGTGTAAAACTGTGCGTGGCCTCTGCTTGCATTAATGTCTTCACATCAATCAGCAGCTCTTATAAGATACAAAAGCTGCAGCAACCTCTTGTTAAGGACACTTTCTGCTGATGTGCTACATGTATCAAGCTCCATCACCATCTTTGGTGAGGCCGTTCATGCTGGGAATACACCAAGCTGGTAATACTAAACCTCCCCATACTGTCACAGCTCGACACAAAAGAGATAAGTGAACAATCATATCCCATTTGGTCTTTGCCTTAGCGAGTACAGAGTACTGCTGGTGCTTGACAGCACTAAAAGCAACCTTTCATCCAACCTAGAGGAAGAGCTTCCAGCTTCATCACAGTCTCAGTATCTGCCTCTTTTTGCTCCCCATTTTCTCTTTCCAAAGTTGGCACCTGAAAGTTTTCTCTGCATTAATTCCAGACATTGTGTAAACACTGTGCTTAGATTTACTTAAATAGAGCTGTTTCAGCCCCAGCTTTCCTCCCAAGTAGATTTCCTGTCTCATAAATTCAAGACGTGAACAGTTTAGTTTTGCTAGGAAGGTGGAATCTCAAATTGATCCTCCCTTTGGGATGACCTGGAAGACAAAAGGGCAAATGGTATGAGAGAGGGCCTGGGTTTTTCTGGTTACTGGCTGGAAAGAGGGGAGCCATCCTGCCACGTGCTGTTCAGGCAGTAGTGCCAGTGGTCCAAGTGACTGTTGCCAGTTGTCATAAACGATCTGCAAGATTTGGAGTCTACCAATTTCTTGACATACTTTTTACTTCCTCCAGAAGATGGAGAAGCATCTCTTCCTACTGTGCAGATCATTGGCATTTTCAGTGTAGAAGCAAGGGATTACTGTTTTCTCCTGATTCTGGATACTCAAAGTATTTGTGGCTCTTTAGAAAGGCATATGCATATCAAACGTTCACACAGATTCTTTGTGCAAGGCAAGCAGAGGGAGTCTCCTAGGAGAAAAAGAGCTTTTCCTCTCAGCCTCTACTCACTAGGACTCCAGATATTTTTTCTGGCAGCAATGTGATCCCCTGGCCACAAAGCAAGTGGGTTTTGCCACTGCTGCTGAAGGATCTCATGGACCCTGGTGCCAGAAGAAGAGTCTTAACCAAAATATTGGACTGGGTTTTAATCAAAATTGTCTGCTGTCTGGTACTGATATGATGAACCTCAGTTCTGGGGGCACTGGGCTCACTTTGCCTTCCACTTTATGGAGAGGGCACACAGTATAAAGAGACCACAAGTTTCACATTCAGACTATAAATGAGGGTTTTGCTGCCTTGGCTGTGTTGAGCAAGACTCTCCTACTTCTCCATTTCCTCTGCCAGCAAACCTCTGACAACTAAATCGAGCACAAAACAGCCATGCCAGCTTGTACTTCTCTAGGAGCCTGAATGGTACAGGAAGGATTAAGGAAGAGAAGCAGCTTTTCACTCCCATCTCTGGTTCTAGGAAAACTTAATCAATGGCTGGGCATTGCACCCTGTGAAACTGCCTCATGCATGACAGCAGGAGAATGGTTCACTGTCTCCTCTCATTTCCTCCTTGACCAGCTCTCCCAGACCACTTTGTCCCGCTCTTGACAGTTTTAGCAGTGGTGAAAGATTATGTGGACAATGCATTCCCTTCAGGGACTGAGCCAAGCAGTCAGTGGGTGCTGAGCAGGGGCAGTGTCCATGGCTGCTGTCTGGCTGTGCAAACCAGGGACTTTCCTGTAAGTGTTTGGATGGTCTAAGGCCCATTAAAATCTCACCAGATAATCTCTTTTTTTCATGTTTTCTCATTATATTCAACCTCAATCACTCCCCCAGCCATTGCCATCTCATGGCACCTGGTAGTCATAGAATCATAAAATGGTTTGGGTTGGAAGAGACATTAAAGATCATTTAGTGACAACCCCACTGCCATGGGCAGGGACACCTTCCACTAGACCAGGTTGCTCAAGGCCTATCCACCCTGGCCTTGAACACTTCCAGCACTGGGATATCCACAGCTTCTCTGGACAACATGTACTGATGTCTCAACACCTTTACAGGAAAGAGTTTCTTCCTAACATCTAATTTAAACTTGCTCTCTTTCAGGCCAAGACAATTCCCCCTTGTCCCATCACTCCAAGTCCTTGTCCAAACTCTATATCCAGTTCTCTTGTAGCCCCTTCAGGTACTGGAAGGTGCTCTAAGGTATCTCTGGAGCCTTCTCTTCTCCAGGCTGAACAGCTCTCAGGCAGTCCCCATAGCAGAGGAGCTCCAGCCCTCTGAGCATCTTCTGTATCCCTGTACAGTTCCTTCCTTTTTTTGTTCATGTACCAGGAGACCATTCTGAGGTGCAGTGCTGTCTTCCCTCTTAACTAAGACACACAGTGTGTGTTTAACTTAATTTGACTGGCTCAGTCTGTAAGTGCTCTGTTTAATTTAATATTGCTCCATTCCTTTTGGGGAATAGAGGTACCTCCAAGCGCAGTCAACTGCCCTGTCCTGCATCAGCCTTTCAAAAGGGATTTCACCATGTAGGGAAGACTGGGGGATGCTCAGCTCTCCTTGTTAGGGACAGTTCCATTGTGCACAGACACACATCCACTGCTCCTATTCACTTGTCAAGTCACTTTGTTGAAATAGTAATTCCTCCCTTTGGTTCAGCCTGTTCTTTTCTTCTTGGGAAGAAACCAATGGTGACTCCAGGCAGAAAATAAATCTTTCTCTTGTTTTTTTTCTACTATAGTGGTGCTTTAGAACCAGGCCAAATTGTACAGCAGAAAACAAAACATGACAAGAAAGAAGATAACAGCCAAACAAGCTTGTTTTGGATCTGCCACTGAGAAGGATAATCCATCAGAGACCTCAAAAGCCTTAAGTCCTTCTTTATGAGACTGGCAGGAAGCTGGAAGGGAAGAAACAAGGTGATGGAAAAGATGCCTCGGAAATTGTTCTTTTCCAGCCCCTGGCCCTTCATGAAGGTGCATGTCGTTCTCTTTGTGATGTATTCATCCACCCAGAAGGACAGATAATGAGTCCCCTCAGCACAGGAGAGAGAATAATTGCCAGAAGAGTTTCACTTTCCTGTCTTGAGATTTCAATTTTGGCTTAGTCCAAAGATTCCCCTTCATACAAACACTTTCTGAAAAAGGTAACACATGTAAAAGGATACATTTTTAATCACGTAAGACCCATCACTGGGTCCAAAACTCAATCACAGCCTTTTCCTTTTTTCCAAAGGAGGTCTCAGTGTCTTCTCAAAACTCTGCCCACACTGAAAGGTCTGTTCCCTTCAAACACATGGTGAAAGTACCCTAAAGAGTGGAGACACTGCACTTGAAACAGCCAAACTTGTTGACCTGAAGGTATATCATGTATATATAGAACCTTCTCTCTACACATACACGATTCTATGAGTGGGCTGAGGTACGGTATTACTTAGGAGCAACTGTGTGGATGTGACATTGAAAGAGAGAGCAAGACGAAGACAATTACCCTCTTCAAAATGTTTCAGTCTAGGGTCAATGAATGAATATCAATAATCCTTTCATTACAGCTCAGATCTCAGGCCTCCAGTGAATTAACCCAGCACAGGCAGACAACAGTCTTTGCCTTAAAGATCTTGCAGTCTAGAAAGTGTGCTGCCGGTCAAGCCTAGAGAGCACAAATGTGAATTTGGGGAGACCACGGGAATCCTGAATAAAAGCAAGGCTCTTATATGAAATATAAAATTGTTCTGTGAGCTGTAGACTGTGAAGGGAATGAAATTTAACCTTAACATAAGCCACAGACATTTGGAGAGCTGCTTCTGCTAAGCCTGAATCTACAGTTTGCTAAGCAAAGTCCATATGTCATACCTTCAAAAAGAGAAAGTGAGGTATGGAGGAAACCAAAACAGCAATTAGATGGGAATACCAACTTTTCTGAGAGGTAAATAAATTCCTGTGTATGAGATGTGGTTAAGAAAAAATGCCAAAATGTTGTCCAGTGTTTGGTGAAGTGTTCTGTAAGGGCAACAGAAAATGTTGTTTTTCCAGAGATATGTGGAACAGCTTAAAACCAACAGTGCCCACATTTTGAGGAACAGAAAGGCACCAACACAGATCCCCTTGCAGGCAAAATAACTGCCTAGCAAAGTGCTTAAAACCTGCAAATATGGTCCAGCATTAGTGGACAAGGTGTAGGCTTTAAAACGGATCCTGGAGCATGCTATGTTGATATTTTAACTCAAACATGCAGTGATAGCAAAGGAAACTGTAAAAAAGGAAAATTTGTATTATACTATTGGCATAAAAGACCAATTCAAAGGCAAATAATAATTATGATCTATTTTAACCAACCTGTCTTGTCATTCTTCCAATAAGATGGGTAGGTAAATTATCTGGTGGCCAGATCCAGTCACCACTGGAATCAGCAGTAAAGATGCCATTTACCTCTGAGGTTGGGAATATTAAGCCCAAGATCTCATATTAAAACCTAGTCTAGACTGGTAACTGTTTGCAAGTCCCAAAAAGACATCAGAGAGAGCCCTCAAGAGGATGTTTAGACCACCACAAGCTTGTACAGAGAACTCTGCCTTCAGACAGGAGAAGAACTAATTCCTTAAGACAATATAGCAAAGAAAACACTGTAAGGCTTTTATACACAGTGTGAGAACTGCATCTAATCATTCATAACATTTGGGCACTGTCAGGGAGTGGAGAGCCATCACAGCATTAGTGGACATTGATCCACAATTTAAATAAACCACACAAGAGGAGTAATGTTCAGGAGAACTAGTTGACAGCTGTATGTTCAAAACAAAAATATTGTCTAACATTTAGGATGAGCATTTCTGCAAACATGGTTGAATTAGTCATACTTTAAATAAATTATTTTTAATGGAAGTATATTGGGAAGGTAAGGGTCTATGGTGATATTTGTTCTGGCCCTCAAAGCTTGGTCCATGCAGACTCCAGGCTTGTCCAGCCAATATTTGGGGCCTCTTGAGTCCCCTGTGGGCATTGGGGATGTTCAAAAGCCATGTTGGACATCTTCTCTCCTTAGGCTGTGAGCTCTGTGCTTGCTCTGTGCACAACTCAGTGCAATCTCCTTCTCACCATAAGGATGTCACAAGTATTTTGGAGAGCAAGAGAAATCAGCCCCACTAATCATTAACAAAGCTAGCAGATGGCTTCTAAACAGAGCTTTCAAAGATTTTGAGTACAGGTTTTGACACAATTGCAAAGGATACTCTCTTGTGCTCTCTTGTGAGATGCTGTGAGATTTCTGGGAATGTCAAAATATTTCAGTAAAACTCCAGTGACCTGCCAAATTTTGCACAGCATTTCAAAACTTAAAGATGTAAATGGATGAGCAAGACACCTAATGGAATTTGCAGAACTTCTTCTCTCTGGAGACTCTGCTGCAAAACAGGCTTTCAGTCCCTAAAGCAGCCTCTGGAAAAGGACTAATTTTATAAGGGAGATTAATCCAATCAGCTGAGTGCCTAATGACCCTCATACCCCATGAGTTTAGAAACATTATTGTTTAATTATACCCAACAGCATAGAAGAGAAAGACATCTCTGATGGTTGAGATACCACATACAGATCCACAGAAAAGCAGCCAGCTGCATTTATGGTTGCAGAACAGAGAGCAATCCGGTTGTAGAATAGCAGAAATTGGAAATTAACTGTGCTAGGGTTGAAGAGAAGGTGCCAATCAGAGTATTTATCTTCACTTTCACTAATACACATAATGGAGGCTTGAGTAAAACTTCAGCATTACTCTGAGACTGCAGTGTGAGAAAGTGCTTTCCATTTCAAGCACAAAAATCCCCAAGCTTCTTTTCTTTGGAGCTAGACTATGTTTCTGAAGCTATCAAAACACCTTTTCTCCATCAATATGTGAACAGGTGAGCTACCATGGAGGATATAGGGGGAGCAGAGGACCTTAGCACCTAGGAAAGAAAAGGCTAAGCATAATATTCATAAAGTACATGGGTTTATGTGGGTTTGATATGCATATTCAAGTAAGAGGGCAGTAGCATTGTCTAAAAATGACCAAAACAGGAGCAGAAGTGGTGTGTCCTGTGTGGATTTAAAAGCTGGAAAAGGGGCAGCATGATATCCAGCAGAGACCAGCTCACCTGAGAATTTATCTAATTTCTCAGGAAGGCTTTGTAGCCCACACTGAACTCGGTGCTGTATTGCTCAGAGGGATGATGGTACCTGGGTGATCCAATTTAGAGATATGTTGTGTGTACTAGGGAGAGCTGGATGCACAGCACTGAAGATAAACTGAAATGAAGATCTTGGTTGACTCTGAGATTCTTCATGCCTGTAACCCACATGCCTATCTGGCTACAGCAAAAGAATGGCCAGAATGGTCCCAAATACTGAAAGGTACAAAGGAAGGTGCATATTCCCATTGCTGTGCTAATACTGGAATGATTTTGCAGATGAAAAGGGTACAGCATTGCACAAAGGTTCAGGGGTGTGTTGGGGCTGGTCTGAAGCATTTCAAAATGCTGGGCAGATTCAGAGCTTAACAACAAGAGCAATGAAGTCCTCTGCTAAACACAACATTATTGGTGGTGCTGAATAATTGCATGTCTCCTATAACAGGCAGGAAACCATACAGTAGGACTAGTAGGTGATCTCTGCTGTAAGTTAGATCAAGGGGTTGTTTCTTTTAGGAGGCAAACTGCAGGGAATCTGGGAATTACAGAGGTTCAAGGATTTTACCCTATCTCTGGAAAAGTAGCTCATGATCTTGAAGGACAGCAGGAAGGGTCATGATCCTATGGGGTTGCTGGTTAAGAAAAGGGGTTTTCCTGCTAACACACAGTGATGGCTGCAGGACAGCATTGGCTCTGTGGCCATTGACCACCCTGGTTTTGAGAGAAGGCCCAAGTAACAGTGGTGAAGGGCTAAGCTGGGAGCCCAGTGTCCCTCTCTGCACAGCCCTGCTGTGCCACCTAGCACTGGTGTAGTAGGCAGTGTTAGCAGAGTAAGAAACCTGCAGCCTGAGGGGATCACCAACATATCAATTACTATAAGGCAGTAGGGTATTATTTATACAATAAATGCTATATAAAACAGCAGAGTAATATTTAGAGGGCAAATACTACGGAGAGGAAAGCTGCAATTTCTTCTGCAGCAGTAGGATGTTCTGTGCACTCCAAAGTGCTGGGCAGGATGAGGGTGACACTTACATGCCAACTATTGTATGAGGACAGGGTACTATTTAAACCCCAGATACAATGGTAGAGAAAGAGTATTATTTACTTACCAGTCTGAATGCAATAGCAGCAGTGGCAGTAACTGCACAGTATAATTTACAACAGAGGAAAAGACATCATTTGCAGACTGGTTATTACAGAATGGGAGTGTATTTGTTGTGGTACAGCACCGAAGCATTACGTTGAAGCTGAGCGCTATAGAGGTACTGGGTTATTATTTATACACCAAACACCACAGAAACTATTTTTCTGGGCTAAGTAATAGTGACAGTTAATAATTTATATGAAATCCATCCTGTAATTTTCAATATGTAATCTACATGATTATTTCAACCTTGAATCTGCGGTACAGATGATGTAATGTTAATTACACTGAGATCTATAGCTGTTCTACCACAGGACTGTTAAGCCAGAGTAATCTTCTGAAGTGAGTAGATTTGTGCCAGCAAAACTACTGAATCTGTCCCTGCCCTGTGCAAAGCCTGCAGTGCCCAGGGATTTCCAGGGGTGTTTATCCCTGACCCCATACAGGAGCCCAGCAGGAGCAGCAGGTTTTGCCGTGGATTACAGGTTATTCAATCACCAGCACGGAGTCTGCTCTCCCAGCATAGGTGTGAATGATAAATGGGAGCTCCAGCTGGAAGGGATCAGCAATGTTTTCATCTGTTTATCATCTGCTGGCCTTTGCATTTTCTTCACACACCTTTCTCATCCAGTCTGTGATCTAACCTCAGGCAGAAGATGTTTCTTCATTATTTCCCATTAGTTTCCCCTATGGATCTTTTTTCCCCTGTCAGATTATTCCTTTTTAAATTTCTTAAGTCAAATCTGTATGTCCTGCAGCCATCACAGATGATTTCTTTTGTCTTTCAGTGGTTGTCTACACCATTAATTAAAAGAATAATAGAGTGTCCGAGTGCTCTACCCACTGTTAACCGAAGGCATTGAAGAAGCCAAAGGTACATGGAAATTGCCAGACCAGATGAAACTAATGGTGTGTTTAGACCAGTATCCTGTCTTGGACAAGACCTATATTACCAGCTTCAGAGCAAAGTTCTCATCATTAAAAAATAGGGAATAAATGGCTGAGGAGGAAGTTTCTTTTTAACACAAGGCATTTAGTGGTCACCTTCTGCCTTGAAGCATGAGTATTTACATTCCATATTCTCCCGCTTCTCCCGCTAATGCACACTAAGTTTATTTGGCATGGCTTAATAGACAATTTTACTCTTCTCAGGCCTAACACATGAGCACCACCCTGCCAGAAGAAATTTCCTTTCCTGATCATTTCATCCCTGCAATGTGACGTGTTTGCTCTAGCAGAAACCCTTTTGTCTCATGTTGCCTGATGTGGCCTCTGTTGAAGCCAGTACCTTTCCTCCAGGATCTGCCCTACCCATCGCTGAGCACAGAGGAAGGCTGGGTTCAGCTCCTCCACACTAAGGTTTGTCAGAAGATCCCTGGCTCCCAGGCAGTTCCCTGATAACATGGTGGCAACCAGGACTATCCTCGTGTTTGAGATTCATGTGGTGCCTCAGTAATCTCATAGCAAGCACATCTACCAGGTCAAACCACCCAGACCTGCCTCTCCTGGGACATCCCATCACCCAAGTTTTTCACAGAAGTCACCTCTCCTTTCCGTCATAAGCCTACACACAATCAGGACGCAGTGACAACCTGGGAGGAACTGAGCAATGAGGTAGGACTACTCCCCTGGATTAATTATGGGTGTTGCCCAAAATTCTCCCTACTTCAGCTGACCCAGGTGCCTCCTGGCTTGCAGTGGGATAAATAGAAGAGCCATGTGTTGCCACGCCTTGGTTGACATAAGGAGCAACTACAAAGGTGAAACCCCAGAAGATTATACTTATCAGAGGTCTCCCATTCCCCTGATTTCATCTCTTGGTCCCTTCTCTCAGCAGAGCTCTTTCTGTGGCCTCCACTCTCTCCTCCTCTCCAGCTCCCCAGTTTTCCCCTGGGTTTCAACAAGGTTTCCCCCTCAGCCAGCCTCAGGGACAGCCAGAGCCACGGAAAATGGCTCCTAGGCTACTTCTGTGAAGCTTATACAGCAGGAATGGAGTCCTAGTGGCTTTTGGACCTTGCTTTATGACCAACATACTTGAGCCACATCACCTCCCTCATCCTCACTTGCTCACAGCAGTAGTGACACGGCTCCAGCTGCCTCTGTCAAGGGGCTGAAGCCATCGGGAGCATGAGATCACTGAAGCCGATTGCACAGTGGCTGGGCTTGTAAAGCACGGGAAGGAAATTAGACCAAGGTAGTCTGTGGGGCTGCTACTTAACACCTCAAAAGCTAAAACACATAGAGAGTCTTGGGGTACCCAAGTCGAATGATTCTGGTATTTCTCATCCTTCCCCCACCCTTCTGCTCTCTGGTCTGTACGGAGCAATCACCGGGGAGGGGGAATATCATACAAGGGAGACATGGAAATTTTTCTAAAAAAGGAAAGTCCGATGAAAAGCACATGGAGGAAAAAAATCTCGGTGTGAAGCATCTCAAAAAAGGCAGCGCGGGTAGCGCGACAAAACCCCCTGCCTATTCATCAGGCCAACAAAAAGCTTCTTTAGATTTATACTGTGAGCCCATTGAGAGGGAGGGGAGGGAGGCAGCGCTCACACACCGCCCTTGTGCACACAGCAGAGCCCGCAGTCCTGCCCCGCGCACACAGGCTGGGCTGTTCTGCCCGCTCACAAGGAAGCTCTGATTTTTTAAAAGTAAACTGTAAGGTTTCCGTTGTTGCACTCGGCTCAAGTATTTTTATTTTTTTATTTTTTTATTTTTTTTTTTTTAAATATAACAGCTCCCTCTCTTTGCTGTCCCTCTCTCTCCTTCACTCTCTAAACAGCCCCGGCTGCTCTGGGCTGCTCGGCAGCCGTCGCGCGCTGGCTCCCTATGTGGTCCAGACCCGCTATGAACACGGCTTTTGTTGCTGCTGCTGGGAAGCTGCCTGAGAGCGGCACACACAGCCCGGCTTGTTCCACACGTGGAGGCTGCAGCGGGTTTGGGCAAGGGGGGAAAGAGGAGGAGGAGGACAGCTTGGGTTAGGTTGTCTTGTGGTAGTGCAGCCGTCCCACCACTGGCAAGGGAAAGGGCGAAGCAAGGAGACGGAGGCGGGTGGTGGTGGAAAAGATGCCTCAGGCAGCTAAGAAAGGTCCCGTTGATTTTTAAAATGAGACCAGTTGGCCCTCCACCAGCCCACGTTCCCGCTGGATGTAAGTCAGCATGGGAAGGCAATGAAGTCACTCAGTCTGTGCAACTTACGTTTGCAGAGGATCTGCCCCAGAGAGGGAAGAGGAGAGAAAAGACCAATAATGGAGTGGATTTTGGAGTTCCAGGGTTCCTAATCATTATGCACATCTCTGAGTGATAGCAGAGCACTGAACAGCAATCTGGGGTTATTTTCGTTTACGGATTCATTCATTCATTTCTATCTTTTAAGTGATACCATCTATTCCCTTCTCCTCTAAAAACCCCTTAATGTTCTTCACTAATTGGGGAGTATTTTATATTGATGAGCTGCTGTTTGCTGATTTTTGTTTAATATCTAGTTTTCCTTAATAAATTTTTCCCTGCATCTCTTTCACACCCTCAATTTCCTATCTTGTCGTCTGTCATTGCCCATCCATCCTCCAGCCCTCGTGCTGCTGTTAAACCCTGCTGCTGTACACAGAGGTGATTACAGGAAACATTAAACAGCAGTTCAAGTGGAACAGATGGAGCTTCTCCCCAAAGACTGCTCAGGCTGCAGAAAGAGCTCAGCCTCTGCCCCATCCAGTGATGGTGGGAGGTGATGCCTCCCCTTCCTGCACTCTGACAGCAACTCAAAACATCTCAGAAAGGGGCAACATCTCCCCTTTGACCTGTCAGGCAGAAACAGTCTCTTGAAGCCAGCAGGAAAACATAACGTCAAACAACCAAAGCAAAGAAAGAAAGAGTTCAACTTCCAAAAGTGCCTTTTCACAATCTGAAAACCCACCAAACCTGGTCCCCAAACCACTGGCCCCTCTGCCCAGCCAACATCCTTTACCGGGAGCTTATAGCTGAAAGCCAAAGCAGTGAGGAATGCTGAGAAATTCCTCTCTCCCAGCTATTTCGTTGTGGGATGTTTCCCCCTTTCCACATCTGGCAAAGCTATTTTAGACAGCAAGGAAAGCTTTTCAAACTGACATTTTTTGGCTAAACCACTCAAAAGGAAAAGGTTAAAACATACGCTTTCTGCTGTGTGCAGAGGGATGCTGAATGCAAGGTTTAAATGAAAAGTCTTGAAAAGAAGTAAATTAATCAGAAGAAAGAAATTTCTGACAGAGATTCTGAAAAATAAAGTTGTTTTTGCTCTGTCCGTTTCTGGAGGAGAGCTCAGCTCCCTGAAAACTACTGCTAAAAATATGCTTCGTCTGCAAATGGATTCGGGAAGCGGGCAGGTACTGAGGAATGCCTGGAGCAATTCACTGGAAATAACCCAGGGGACTCTGCCAGCCGCTGATCCCTGACATCTTCATGCAAGGAGAGCATTGTAAAACCCTCCAGCATCCCGGATCTTTTCATTCTCTTCCTGAACTTGTCAGCCCCTACAGAGCTTCACACCCCTCCAGCTCAGGGGTTGCCCTTTGCCTGCCCCGTGGCAGAGCAATGACACCGATCAAAGCAGTGACCATGAGAAAACTCGGCACTGGTCAGGATGCTCTCAACAAATCACTGCGCCGGCAGCTTCCATCCCCAGAGCTCAGGAGCAGGATCAGACACATCCCCCGAGCCCCAGCGGCAGCTGAAATCCATCACAAAGAAACACCGATGGGTTGGAGGGTCTGTTTGGGAGGGAGAACAGGGATAACCTGTCTCTGCTCTCCTGCCTCGTGGTTTTGGCTATGGGACCACTTAAGCCATCTTTGCTTTCCCTCCCTTCCCCAAGCCAACCAGCAAACTTGACACACAGCTGTTGCCTCTGGCTGTAGTTTGTTCCCTGTAAGGGGTGGGATGCTGGTGAGGACCATCACGCCGGGGCACACTCCAGGCGCAGGCTCCCCTCTCACAGCAACACTGCTTGCAAGAGGGAAACTGTGAAGAAGCTCAGGCTCAATTATTTTCCAACTTTTCTCACATTTCTCTGCTAGTTGCTTAGCAGGGAAACGACCAATCCCCTGACTGAGAGCCTGCTTCTCTAGAGCACTTAGGAAAGTTAAGGAAAAGACACCAAAGAGAGCAGGGAGGAAAGTATGATACGTTACCTTTAACAATTCAGTGCAGTGCTTCCAAAATCTAAGTCCCATACACCTGGCAGAGAAATGAGGTCTTTTTTGGTGTTCAAGAAGGAAAGAGCTTGCCACTTCTTGCTGTTCCTGTATGTCTTCTTCACAATCTCCGGATGAGTTTTCCTGCCTTTTTTTTTTTTCTTCCCCGGATCCCCAGAAGAAATCAAAATTCCCTGTGTGGTATTTCAGGTCCTTTCAGGCAGTGGCAGCAGCAGCAGGCTTGAAGAGTAAGTACTGTGTGTGAATGGCAAAAAAGAGAGAGAGGGTTTCAGACCACATTAGCTGCCACTGGCTGCAAAAGAGACCATCAAACTCCTGTCAGCCTCCTTAGATACCTCTTGAAGAGCTGGCAAACTAAGTGTATTGGATCCTCCTCTGGATTTTAGAGTAAAGGTAGGCAGGCATCCAGGGGGCAGGGGGAAATAGGAGGGCTTATGGACAGAAAAGGAAGCCCAGCCTCTTGGAAAGAAGGGAAAAAAAACCCCATACACCCAACCCAGAAAAGAAAAGAAAGGGGAAAAAAAAGCATTACCAAAAAAATACTGTAAATGGAGAAAGCTGAATGGGGAGTGGGGGATTAAATTTAGCCCTCTGGTTTGGAAGCAAACTGGCTGGGGCACCACAAGTGGTTGAGAGAGAAGAAATAGTTTGTGTAATAAAAAGAGAACGTGTTTTTTTTCAAACTAAAATAAGATGAAGCTAATTAAGGAACCTGAGCAAAGTATTTGTGTCTGCAATGCAGTTAATATCACTGCAGTCTGAGCAAAAATGAGCAGATGTACTGGGAAGCCCCAAACCAGCAGCAGACAGAACAGTTTAGGGAACTCCTGCATGGCTCACTGGCTGCTGAGGGAGGGAGGCAGGTGATGGAGGGAGGGAAGGGATGTTCAGCATTATGCAAAGGGAAGCACCTGAAACATCAGTAACTGATAAGTGATATAAAGGCAGAGAAAGGAGGCATTTGAGAGTGAATTTGCCTGAAGGTTGTTTGTGTCAAAGTGGGGAGAAATGAAGTCTGTACACATCTGGTAATGGTGTACCCTGAAACAACCACCTCAAAACTCTAAGGAGGATCCCATAACTGAATCCTTGGTAGTTCTGGTGCTGTGAGAAAGTGCTGAAGGGACTGTAATGTGGTTTTTTTATTTTTTTTTTCTGTCGGGGATGCTGATACCTTTGAGAGGGACAAAAAGCTCTGCTCAGGGAGGAGGGAATGGGTCTGTTGCTGCAGATCTACAGCTTGGCTTGTGAAGGGGCCAGATGACAGCTAGGAGCAGATGGGAAACTGCTGAGATGTTCATAATTGAGAAAATTTCTTTTGTTTGAAAAACCTGCTGTACCTCAGCAGTGAAACCTGAGCATGGACAGAGATACAGGGTTTGAAGTTCCTCAGGCTTGCATGAAGAAACATACTGGTACTGTTCTCTTCTAACGTGGAAGAGATCACTACCAGCCTAAAGCAAAGGTAAAGTCTGAAACTGAGCACAGGGAGGTTCTCCTGTGCCCTTCTTGAACCCAAGACACATGGCTGCCCTCAGCATCTCTCCTTCCATTTCTCTTTTAATGTACTTCCCTCTCTTTTCCTAACACCCTCCTTTGCTTTCTGGTTTATGATATAATAGTTTCTCCTCTCTCCATAAGTTATTTGATCCCATGCCTCACTTCAAAGCTTGCTTCCTTGACTGTCTCACTTTTTGACCTGAGGTTCATAACCCCCAGCCATGCATCCATCACCCTGACAGGTAATGATCCCAGACCACAGAGCATGGAGACTCCCTTCTTCCCACAAGTACCTTATTCCATCTTAGAGATTCAATACAAATTTTTGTTGTGAATCTGCCCCTTGGATTATATCCCCCTTCCTTTTTTTTTTTTTTTAATAGCAAAGCAGCAATAGATATTAACTTCAAAACTTGCCAGGTGCCCATATGCTAAAAGTCAAAAGGGCAGTGGGAAAGCTTCGCACCCATTGGAAAGAACAGTGCCTTTACAGCACCACCTGAAACTCTGGGACTTTATTTTGTCATAGAACGGTTTGGGTTGGAAGGGACCTTAAAGGGCATATAGTTCCAACCCCACTGCCATGGGCAGGGACACCTTCCACTAGACCAGGTTGCTCAAAGTCCCATCCAATCTGGCCTTGAACACTTCTGGGGATGAGGCATCCACAGGTGCTCTGGGGAACCTTTGTCAGTGCCTCACCACCCTTGCAGTGAAGAGTTTCGTATATCTAATCTAAATCTACCCTCCTTCAGTTTAAAGCCACCCTCCCTTGTCCTATCACTTCAAGCCCTTGTCCAAAGTCCCTTCTCAGCTCTCTTGGAGCCCTTTCAGGTACTAGAAGGGGCTCTAAGGTCTCCCTGGAGCCTTCTCTTCTCCAGGCTGAGCAACCCTAACTCTCTCAGCCTGTCTCCATAGCAGAAGTGCTCCAGCCCTCTTACCATCTTCCTGGCCTCCTCTGGACTTGCTCCAACAGATCCATGTCCTTCTTTATGCCAGGGACCAAGGAGTTGGACACAACAGTGCGGGTGGAGTCTCACCAGAGTGGAGTAGAGGTGCTGGTCAAGCTACTTTTGATGCAGCCCAGGACACAGTTGGCTTTCTGGGCTGCAAGTGCACATCTCTGGGTCATACTGAGCTTATCATCCACCAACATCCCCAAGTCCTGCTCTTCAGGGAGAGCAGAGCTCCCAGTCTGTTATCTGCCCAGCCTGTACTTGTGCTTGCTTCCCCCACCTCACATACCTTTCAGTCTGTAAGAGCGCTGTCTGTCCATATCAAATCTAACTCTCTATCCACTGAGATAAAGTGGGGGCCTTCCCACCTCCTCAAAGGACATTGGATCCACCCTAGAGCTGCCACTACCTCCAGATGCTGACTGGGTTCAGACAGACAAGGCAGCACTGCAGCATCACATGCCTCCCCTCCTCACTAGCTGGGGTGTCTCTGCACTGGGCAGCACAGTGTAGCTATAGCAATGAGAGGAGACAGGCAAAACACACTTCAGATGGGGGATGACAGCTCATGCTCTAGGCAGGACTCGGTATTTCCAGCTGGTTATAAAAAGCACATAGACAGGAGCTATAAAATGTGACCTGGTTGATTTTGTTCAGACTCACATACGTGAGACACTCTGAAACATCTCAAGCCTGACCACAGCCCTTTCTCCCTGTAACATAAAGATCTTTTGGGAAATGTACATGTTTAGTTGTTTTGCTGTGGAATAACTGTGAGTCCTGTGTACCCTCTACTGCTGCTGTGGTTTGGCAAAGAAAACCTCATCCAAACCTTTGGTGAGCTTAAGCCAAGAAACAGAGAAAATTCCACTTTGGAGCTGACCAGCTAGGAAAATGTGATGCTCCACACAAAGCGGTTTCTTAGCAGCTTCAGGAAAGGGGCAGAAACTGCTCGGTACCTGCTGGCTGTCCCAGTTTTTTGTCTGCATCAGGAACGATTGGAAAAACAGCTAAATATGTTCAGAGAAATTGTGATTCATAAACTGCTCTTGTGTTTGTTTGTTCTTTAAGCTGAGGAGAGGCCAGGTCAAAAACAGTCACATAGATGGCTTTTGTTTTTTGTTTAAAGTGGGAAAGCAGCAGTTCATGGCTCTTTGAAATACAGGTAACACATTGCAAAAGTGCTTTCAGTTAAGTAAGATTTTTACATGTCATTATAAAGGTCAAGGGAGGCTTATGTCTATTCCCAGTGAAGTTCAGCCTTCAGGGAGCGCAAATATTTGAACAGAGAACAAACCCTGTGGCCAAGGAAAAGTGGATAATAGCTCTGCTGTGAAAACTATTGAATATCCAGAATATGTATGGTGGAAGAACTCACTGAATGAAAATGGGTAGAAAAGGAAAAAACACCAGACAGAAGAAGGTTGTGTCAATTAAGGTGAGAGTTGCAGTTTTCCAAAAGCAATGAAAGGTGGGCTTGGGTAGCTTTCCAGCCAGGAGAGAGAGAAAGAAATAGAACAAATAGTACAACAAAGAATAAACCTTT
Organism: Corapipo altera; assembly: GCF_003945725.1. Lineage (NCBI taxonomy): Eukaryota > Metazoa > Chordata > Aves > Passeriformes > Pipridae > Corapipo > Corapipo altera. The sequence goes on along the minus strand of NW_020884889.1, from coordinate 6,671,539 downwards.
CAAACTGCTTTTAAAAATTGTTCTAATCAAACCAGTTACTGTTGTGAACTACTGCTCCTTCCCTGCAACAACCAGTGCAGTCATCTTACAGTCCTCAGCTCAAATTCTTGTCTTACTCTCAGGGTGAAAAGAAGCATTTTGTGTCCCTAAATCACACAATTTCTGCGATTACTGTGTCCTATTAAAAGCTAATTAGGCATTTAAAAGAAACCAGTGGGAACATGAGAAGAGGGTATGGGATCCCAGCTGCTCTGTGCACAGGTGATTGAGTGAGGTGATGCACAAATTCAGTCCATGAATCGTGTTCAGGAAAATGTGCTGAAGATCTAGAGGCAATCCAGGGGTTTTGAGCTTGTGTCCAAAAAGTATTGCTCCTGCCTTTATAGTCAGTTATCTGATGTTGCAACAGGTGCTTCCTGATCAGCTGTCACAGGTTCCTTTAGTGATCAGTATTTGAGTTCCCGCTGCCCTGCGGTGCTGCTGAAGCCCTGGTGCTGGAACTGAAGCTCTCAGAGGCAGGGCAATGTGCTCAAGGCTATGGGCGAAGCCAGTGTCACAGCCAGAACATCTCCATTCTCAGCCCTATTCCCTCTTTTAAAGCCAGCAAAGGCTGCAGCAGTTCAAGAGTGTTGGCTACATTGCTAAACTGTTTTGCTGGAGCAGTGATGGGTAGTGATGCTCTGCAAGGCCGAGGCTGCTACCTCAGAATGTCAGCATTGACCCTTATGTTTGAGTCCTGCACTTCTCCAAGCCAAGATCCCCTGATGGGAAACTCATGGTGTAATGTAGAAATGACCCTGTCATAGCTCATGTCACTGGGTCTCTGAGCAGGGTGGTTGTATGGCCTTACTTTGGAGTCCCACTGGAGGGATGGAAAGAGATAGTGATGAAATCCCTCTAGCTAAAAATTATGAGGGGTCTAAAACCTCCCATCACAGGCTTTGCCTACTAAGATGTTATCCTGAGAACATGGGAGGGGACTGAAAAGAAATGAGTCAACATCTGGGGGTAAAGAGGACACAGAGGAGCCTCCCCCCCAAACACAGCACCTGCACCCCTTTATTCCGGAGTGAATATCATCCTTGTTGTTGCAGGTGGAAAACTCACCCTATATTTAAAAAGCCAACCCCATACACACACACAACTTCTCCCAGCCCTGTTTGCATCCCGGATTGGAAACGGTGCCCTTCCTGAACCTCCGTGCTGGACAATGTACCTATTCAACCTGCAGTGGCCAGGCCGCCCTGGTTCCTGCTGAATGAGCTGCCTTCTGCTCACAGCCCGTCCTGCGCCGGCAGACGTAAACAGCGGGGCTCGCTCGCCCCCACCCCGATATTGTGGCTTGTTCATCCCCTGACAAAAATAGAATCCCAGGCCAGAGGATGGGATAGTGTGCACAGACCAGGGTTTGTTTGGAAGTGGATTTTTTTTAAAAGTATTTTCTTCTTTTTGGGTTCTCTCATCTGCTTGGTGTCTTTCCGATTGCTCAACAGGGTTGTATGAAGGGAGTGGGGATGGACACCTTCGGTGAAAGATTTGGCGCTGGGCAGCACTGGCTCACCTAGATGAGGTGTCTTGTGCTTATACTGGCTGCCCAGCATCTTATCTCAATCCTTGGATGGCCAAAGGGAGGGTCTGGTGGCAATGGGCACCACTAGCTTAAACATATGTGGTGTTAAGGCTCACACCATCATTTGGACTGGTGCTTGGCACACAGAGGGGATGGCCGGTGTCCCCGGGGGTGCTCATCTCTCTGCATTCCTGCAGGGCACCCCAGGGATACTTGCTCTTGTGTTTTGGGGTGATGGGGAGGGCTGACATCTCCTAAGCAGTGGGATTGGGCAGCCCTGGGTGGCATGGGTCTGTTAATCTGTCAAGACATGGCCGCACAGTCCATCGAGCTCCATCCACAGTGCCCCCGTTGTACAAGGGACCTGCCCTCTCTCCCACTGTGCAGCTCCATGGTCACAGTGTGTGATATGTGTCCACCCTTCCTGGCCACCCCTAGGTGATGGTGAGACAGCTTTTTTCCAGGAAGTATAGTGTGGACTGGCTCCCTTACCCAGGGTGATGTTGTGTGCAGCTCACTGCCCACGCACACTCCCCTCACACACAACCCTCTGCTCTCCCTTTCTCCTTTTTTCCCCTTCTGCCACATTCATGCCCTCACCTCACCTTGTTAATCAGCTGCTTGGACTGAACCTACTTTCGCCCCCCTCCCAGCCTCCCTGATGGAGACTTGCAGGCTCAGCAAGGAAACTGTGGGGGTGGGCACCACGTGGAATGTTTGTACAATGAATGAATGAAAACAGTGCTAATTTTATGTTCCTCCCAACCGGGGATGGAGCAACACGGGAATACAGCACCTTTTGTATGGGCACAGGACATCTCCTCTGTTTGCTTTTCTCCCAGAATGCCTCTTCTCACCCCGCACAGTATAAACAGGTCGCTGTTGACCTTGGAAGCTGATGGGGAGGTTACGTCAAGCCCGGCAGGTTTGCTGGGCTGGGTATTTACAATCTTGCACCCTTTTGCTCTGGCAGCAGAGGTGACGTACTTTGCACGCTCCCAGCAGCATGCAGGGCTCCCAGGAGGGGTTGGCCACCCCTGCCTGTGGCAGAGGGGAAGCCTGGAGGTCTCCCTGACCCCCAGTGAAATTCACTGCTCAGGGGAAATTCTGCAGAGAGTTTCTCCTTTTGTTTTGTTTGCTCTTTTTGTTGAACAAGTTCTTTTGCGGCATTTGTTTTGTTCCAATGAAAAGTGTTTGCTTGTCTGAGGTCAGTGAGGCAGAGGCAGGGAGGAGATGCAGGAGTGCAAAAAGCAGGAAGCAAATAGGCTGCAGTAGCAGGTGTAACTTCATCTGGCTTCTTCAGAAAGCTTCTCTGACCTCAGTGGGATATGCCAGGTGCTTTGGAGGTGGGAGAGGTCTCTGGTGAGGCTTTGACCTGAGCATACCAATGCCCCTCCACAAGCAAATATTGAGTTGATTTTGCTGATGGTGAAAAGAAAGCTCAACAGAAACACCAGCAGCAACCTGCCATCATGGAAGGAGCTGCTCTGCAGCTCTGGGTATGGCTTTTCCTCTGGCCAGTGTTTGCTGAGAAACAGGGGGAATGAACCTGTGCATGTCAGTGTGAGGGGTGAATGAGATGCTCCCCACCAAGAGTCACTTATTTCTGGAGGGAGAAAGGCTTCCTTTTAGGAGCTACAAGGAACATCTTCTGTACCTCATACTCTGAAGGTCGTGGCCATTGCGCCAGTAGCTTTAAAGCCCCTGCATAGGACTAGGCCAAAGCACTGGGTTGCAAAGAGCTTTCTAGGAATCCTTCAGGCTGAGCAGTTTCAGCTGATGAATAAGGAGATTGCAGGGAGACTTGGCTGTGCTTGCATGCAACAGCCCAGAGGTCATTTTTTAAGCACAAAGTCCAAGAACATTCACAGCAGGCAGTGGGATTTTCTTATGGTAGTTAACAGGTTTTCAGTCCTCAGTAAAAGGTGCACACTCATCTCTTGGGCACTCAGCCTCTTCTGTCATCCCATTAACACAGTCCCTTGAGCCTCTTAACCCTCTCAATCCTGCCCAGAATATTCATTTTCCCCTTCCCATTTATATCTCGCTTCCTAATTTGCAAGTGAAAGAGGTTTCATGCTGGTAAACAAGAAAATGTTGTAAAAAAGTCAATCTCAAAACCAAAATCCCACTAAAAGCTCCACAATTCAACAGTAATAGTTACACAGACCCACATGTAATGGATGTGGATGCAAGATCCCTCTCAGATGTTGCTGTCTGCAACCTCTGGAGCAGCCAGAGATCAGTTGCAGACCTGTATGAGTAGGGAAGAGTGTAGGGGGCTTCTTCAGGTATGACACATGGAAACCTTGATAAATTATCCATCCTCATGGCTGGCAGTGATTTGGTAGCTTGTTCCTTCTACTTCTCTTACATTTATCATTAGTCTTTCTCTTTCTTGTTTTTTTTTAACTATGAAACCTCATCCTCTGGTTTCAGCATTTTACTCCTTGTTTTTCACTCTTCAGCAAATGTATCTTTTTGTTTACTGCAGAAGAGAGGCATTTCTCTGTCTAGATTCTAGAGTGGCTAGATGGAGCTGGAGTTTTAGGTCAGAAGGCCCAGAAATATCCTCAGGGTTACTCCTAATAGCACATCTCACCTTTTTCTGCCAGTGAAATATATAACCCGCCTCACCTTTTAGCTCAGAGTACTCAGGGGAGTGGATCAAACCTTCCATTAAAAAGACCATGGCTGGAGAGGAGGTTGTGACCCTCCATCCTTTCCCCAGCACTGGAGTGGTTCTCAGAGGAGCATCCAGGGCTCGGGAGATGTTCACATGGCCCTCCATCATCAAACACACCTCCAAACAACCTCCTCCTTTCCCTATCTTGGTGCTGCTGGGCCCTTCCCACACACTGATGTCTCTTTCTGCCCTCTGCTGAGTTTCTAGGTGGATGAGACGAGCAATAGATTTTTGAGCCTGGGTTGAGGCACTTGTGGTGTGGCTGGTGTGAAAAACTTGCCTTGGCTTCTGCTTGTGTTAGGAGAGAATGTTTCAAACTGCCCTAGGTTTTTGCACCCACGCTGGGATTAGTTCCACACTCACTGCCAAATGCCAGACCAAGTAAGACTGCAGGGGAGAAGTCCTCAGGACACCTTCCCAGCAGCCTGTACACTTCTACTTTATTGACTGCTGTTGCTTTCTTAAAAATCCAGCTGGGACTGTGCTTGAACCTCTTAACAGGTCTCTCTTTGACAACTGCTGCCTCCTGGCATCTGTATGTTTTTGGGAAACATCCCCCATTGGTCTGCAAAGTGGTGGCTGCAGCTCCAGAAGGCATTTCTGTGCCTCTCCAGAGGTTTCTGGTGCCTGAATCTGAATCAGGGTTGGACAGATCCACCTGAGGAATTGCTACAGTGCAGAGGAAAGCAAAGGACTAAAATCCAAATCTCCCCATCTTCATCGGAGCAGTTTTGCAGATTAAGGGCTCCCTGGAAATGTTATTCCTTGGCTGAGTTGCTGAGATCTCCGTGTCAATATTTGTGAAGTAGGAAGGACCCTGCCAGATGCAGCATTTCCAGAAACAAGCCCTGTGCACAGGGCTGGGGCAGCTGCTCAGGGCTCAGCCTGGGACACCTCAGGCTGGGGTTGCTGCAGGATTCCCCAGCCAGTCCTGCCCTGAGGGGCTGGAGTCAGTAGAGGTGGGATGGTTCAACTCACAGCCCCAGTCTGCCTCTTTGAGGTTTGGGTGGGATTTATACAATGATGCTGCTCCAGCATGGTCACTGTGTCAAAACTGCTTCCTCTGAAGGTTGAGTTAATGGTGACTTGAATCTCACAGCCCTGAGGTAGCTGAGAGTGGGCAAGAAGGTGAGATTTGATGTAATGATGCTGATGTCAGGCTGCAGGAATAACATCACTGTCCCCAGGAGGGGACCAGCCACCTTAGAAAGAATGGGCTGGGAGCCCAAACCTGATGTAATGCCAGGACACTTCAGGGGAGTGAGTAACAAACCTGGTGTAGTCACAACCCCAAGATCAGCTGTTCCCAGAGCATGTATACTTGACCTCTTTCCTGCCTTTCTTTCTTCTTTGTGGTGTTTCAAATAAATCCTAAATATGGGGATAATGTTGCTTTAAGTGGTATGTGCTTGGTATTGGTTTTGGAAAAAAAGATGTAAGAATACTTCCCTGCATGGAAGAAATGACAGCCACGCTCATCTTGTGGGTCACTTGCTTTCTGACCTCTCTTTTCCCAAGCACTATTAGAATAGGTTGGATGCATGGCCAGGGTGACAAGGAAGGGAAAGTAGAACTGAGCAGCAGCTGAAGGAAGCGATAAACCAGAGCAGAATTAGCAGACCAAGGAAATCCCCACACTAGGGAGCAAGGGTGGTAGGCGTGTGCTACTCTACCCCATATCCCTCCTTCCTTCAGAAACAGGCCCCACACAGAGCACACAGTTCAGCAGACAGCCTGTCCTTTGGCTTGGGGCTATTCAGGTGGGAAAATAGCCTTTCAGGTCTTTATGATTTGTTTTACCCTTTCTTTTGTTGGGTTTTTTTACAGGAACCCAAAAGTAGCTGTTGTGAAAAGACAGCAGAGACTGTGTGGACCTCAGGTAACTTTTTTGAAGACTGTGAGACCTGCCAAACAGCCTGAGAGAAAGGATCTTACTGTGTTGATTTGTTTTCTTTGGTTTATGGGGGGAAAAAATATTTCACACATAATTAGCGCAGCCACAGAGAGATTGTATTAAAGGCGCTTTACTGGAAATTTCAAGGGACAGAACAAGGGAAACCTGTGTTAACACTAGCAGCCAGGAGAAGGACCTTGCCTGCAAAATGATGGGGAAGGACAATGTGGAGTGTTCAAGCTGTAAGAAAGAAACTGTTCAGGAGGGGAGCATGTGCATCAGGGGCTGGAATCAAACTAAGCTACTGAGTGCCATGATGTTCCCTGATTCCCTCCCCCAGACCCAGCCAGCCTGGGTGGTCAGGTGTGGGTGAGACACCACTCCCATGCAGGGGGGAGAGCAGGGTCCAAGGGCCCAAATTACTTCTCAATATCAAAAACCTTGGTGTCTCCTTCAGTTAAATCCACCCAGTTTCAGTTTTACCTCTGTGCCAGTGTGTAAAACCGGTCAGTCCTTCTATTTTGAAGACCTCTCTAACATACTTTAAGAGCTCTTACCTGCTTCTTTTATTTGCTGAACCCACTCTTCAGAGGAGTTCTTTTAATGCAAAAATTCCCAAGACAGACTCAAGTTGCTCAGCCTTGTCCATACTCTAGTGAAAAGCCCACCATAGGCCTCTTTCTCCCCAGGTGTTTCCATGAAACCTGTCACTGCGAGCTTTGCATTCCCTGGAGTTCTCAGTTTTCTGATGCATTTTCTGTATCCTGTGTATTTCCATTCAAAAAGAGAATTGTGTGAGGGATATATGATCTTTTCAGGTGGGATTTTTTGATCCCTTGGGCTCAGTCAGAGCCCTGAAAATAAAGATCTTGAGTTTATGTTTTAATCTATTTTGAGGGACACTGATACAGGAGTAGAGGACTGATGTACCCATGGAGACACACATTGCTACCTCATTGCACGGCACCTATTGTTGAACTGTCTGATCTCCCTACCCAGGCTGAGGTGTCACTTTAGCTTCAGACACACAGAAGTACCATTATTTAAAAGCAGAGATGTGAACTGCACAGCCCTGCCTAGGGCCATGTTAAAAAATCCCTGCTTCACGTGTACTTAGCTGCCCACAAGTCAGCCTACAGTGCTCTGGTACACTTGTTCCCAGGCAGGGGAAGAGGCATTCGGATTCTCCTTCTTGCAAATCCTGCAAATCATTTCCTATGAAAATGAAGTGCTTGCTGCTTGCTTTTTTGTCTTCCTTATTGTTTCTGCTTGTTTCATTTTTAAAGCTTACATCATTTTGTGGCCAGCAGTGTCTTGGGTGTCACACAAGAGCCACTCTTTCCCAGGTTACCTGAGGGCAGCGCCAGAGCTGAACAGCAGCTCTACAGAAAGCACGAATATACTGTGGCCATTTATTTCCTGCTGTGCTTAGGAGATGAGTGAGGCATATTTGTGGTGGTTGCTATTAGACATCAGGGAGGAGCAGTGCCTAGTGGTTGGCAGAGGGACAGGCAGAGGCTCCTGGGTTATATTCATAGCAATGCCACTGACTTTGAGGGCAAAGTAACATGACCTGGTCTTCTCATTCTTGATGGGAACATCAGCATATTTAACTCTTCTGAAAGCCAGCTAGCAGCACCTGGATAATTCAGCAATTCAACGGCAGCCCAACTGTTTGTGTGTCCCCTCAGCTGCTGCAGTGTGTTGCTCTGGATGTATGGTGGTACTTGGCAGAGGACACAAACTTAATGATGTTGAGCAGGGAGGACTGTGGAGGTGAAGCAAAGCAAGAAATCACTCTGTACTCCATTCAGTTTGTGCCCAACCCCCTTTCTTGGGAGCTCATCTCCTTTCCTCTTCTCCTTTTGGACTTTGTACCTTTACCTGCCTGATATTCCCTGCTGGAATATCTCTTGGGCTCTCCTGAAGCTTCTGACCCATCTCCAATCCAGAAGGTCATTTCTCTGTGCACACCCCTGATTCCCAGCCCATGCTTCCTCTGTTTTTCCATGTGCCAGCTTTTCAACAGCAGGTACAAATATACTGCATCTGTTTATTTCCTGCTGTGCTTAGGAGGTGAGTGAAGCATGTGATGGCTGCTATTAGACATCAGGGAGGGGCAGTGACTGGTGGCTAATGCAGGAAAGGTGCTAAGGTGGGCAGGATCTGCCTGGGAAACCTGTCTGTCAGAAGTGAAGGTGCTGCACTAGAGCTGCTGGGGCTGAGAAGGGACCTGAGGAACATGGTACTCATCAAGCCTCTGCTGGCCAAGGACAACCTGGGTATTGGGAATATGATTAAGTAGATGAGTGTTTATGCCCATTACTAAGCGGTTGCTTGCAACTCAGGATGCTGATTAACTGGGAAGTTGTAGCAGGAGGCAGGATAGGCCCTGGGACAGTGTCTACAGCACTCCTCCTATTTACAGGGGGAGGGTGGCCAAGAATAACCCTCTGTTAGCCACCAGCAAGGTGAGCTGGTTGGATTTTTCCATTTGCCCTGTATGTGGCTCTCATCTTTGTCCCCTGATTCATGCCAGCCCTGGAAAAGCTCCAGTACCAGTTGTCCCCAAAGAGGCTTCTCTATTTAGCACTGCTCAGGCTGTGGGTAGGAGGCTGGGGTGTGTGAGGAAGGACAGCACCCATCCCCAGCAGCCCCTGAGACGCTCAGGCGGCATCGATCCTTTCACTGCCACTCTTCCTTATTTAAAGCCACACTGTGTTTACCTCCCAGTCTGAATCCAGAGGGAGAGGGCTGGCAGAAACTCTGGCTTACTGTACCCTCAGGGCAGGAGACAAAAGATGGAGGAGGGAAGCAGGGCTGATGGCAGAGCCAGCGGGGTCGGCAGGGATTTTCCTTTGATGTGTGTCTCTGGGCAGCACTGTTCCGTGCTCCAGCAGCCACTGCAATTATGGCACTCTCTTCCCTGCCAATTTTCCATGTCCATTAGTGCTGAGGTTGGTTTGTGACATTCGTTTTTTCTCTGCTGACGTGGGCAAATAAGCTACTGGCATGTCTGTGGTTTAGGAAAGCCAGTGGTCCAGTGCCTTTGCTGCAGCCATGCAGTGTGTGGCACACGCAGGAGAGAGCGGGCACCAGGGCAAAACAGGGTGGCATGAGTGGTGGGAAAGGGAGAGCTGGAAACAAAGTGACCCAAAGCATCCTCCCTCCCAGCTACCTGGGCTCAGTGCTGATCTGCACCCCGGGGGCCCTCCCCACAGATCCCATAAACCACAGCACTGGTCTCAGGTGGCATCCCTGTCTCCATGAACACCTGTGCCAGGTACATGATCACTGCCCCTGCACAAGGCTGGTAGTCCCCACCCACAAGCACACTCAGAGTAAGAGTCCAGTACACTCCCTGCTGTTTATTCCAGTGAATGACGAAAGCATTGCCTCCCTGCTGCTGGCCCTGCCAAACTCTCTCACTCTTGTCCACTGACAGTTTCAAAACAAAAACACCTTAATTTTAACTTGTCTGCATGACTTCAACCAGAAAGGCAGCTTGAGCACAGGAGGAAAGCTAACCCCTTGCTACATGACAAGGAGTTACTCAAGAACCTCTATGGAAATCCAGCTTTGAGCAGGAAGCTCATTTGAAAAACATTTAGCTAGTGAATATAAGCATACAATGTGAAACAAATCGATTATTTTAAGGTCCCTTGAAGCAACCAGCCTGGACGGAGCTGATGGGAAATTTCTGCCCCAAGATCAGTGTCAGAGAACCAGGATCAGAAACCAGTGAGAGAGTTTGGATTGGAAATAAATGGTCACTTTTCAGTACAGCAAAAGAAATTACACAGGAGATTTATGAGGCTAGATGAAGAAAGGACTGGTCTGGTGTAACAGCTTCTTGCTCACAGGACAGCAATACATTTGCCTCCCTCACCTGAATTCAACCTCCCCATGGGGCCCTGGTCTGCACTGCAATGAGCTCCTGCTAAGGGAACTTCAGTGTGTAGAAGGAGGTTTCCTTTCTAGGCATGACCATGAGCTGCAGGGGACTGAAGGAACTGGTTAATAAGAGCTGAGACCTCAGTGGGATGCTTTAAAGAGCTGAGAGCAGACTGACCTCAAACACACTCAGACTTAATTTTCTGTCCTGGGGTGAGTGCTGTCTTCTGAGAAGCTGCCAACCTGCTGCCATTGGAGACTCACAGATCGTGACTGCAGGGTCTGTGGCTGCCTCCCTATTTCACTTCTCACGTCAGACACCTCTGCATAAGCTCCAGCATCCAGTGGGACCAAAAAATACCAGCAGAGAGAAAGCAGGAGTGAGAGAAAAAGTGATTTTAAGAATTGATCAAAGATATATTTCCCCTCACTGGGTTGGGTAGAGAAGCCAACCCAGAAGCCACCTGGCCAGGTGAATGTCTGGGATGAGAGGCTGGAGGTGCAGTAGGCAGCAGAATTTGGGCATGTCTGTGTTACTGCACTCACACATTAAATTAAGGTGGCCCTTAGACTGTAGTGATGTGAACAGTGGGCTGGGTGATGTGGTGGGGTGTCTCTACCAGTGACACACTGGTGCACTGGGAGCTTCCCAGCTCACTCCTATCGCTGCAGGGGAGAGGGCTGAATCCACAGCACAGCAACACCTGGGGCTGGATTCCTTCCAGCACTTCTGCTAAGTCATTTAAAGCTACCTGGGTTAATTGTTCTTGGCTGTGCTGCTGGCAGTCCAGACTTGCCCAAGAGTAGCCCCTTTATAGAAACTCATGAAAAACTGACTCAATGGATTTAAAGGATGGGACCAAAGCTGCACACAGCCACGTGGCTGAAAAGCAGGAATCTTGTTCCCAGTCCAGTTCTTAATTCACTAACCAAGCCACTTCAGGCTATTGAAAAGTACCTCTTTGAGACCAAAAATTGCATCAGTGTCTCAGCGGAAAGGCCTGCTGAGCTCTAATCAGGTATAGAGAGAGATTTAATGGAAGATGTCTTTTCTCCAGGCCCTGCTCCAGCTGCTAGGCATTTGTTCCAAACAACTGCTGGTAAATCTTCCTAAAAACATCAGTGGTCTGATACAATAGGTGTCATAAGCTGTTCTGGCTGGAGAGGAGGTAACCCCCCCATTTTCAGAACAGTTGGGAGCAGAAATTAAAGCAGTAGAGTACTCTTGAAGGAAAATGACCAAAGCTTCTGATGCTCTTAACTAGAACTCTGCTGGTGTCCTAGGGCAGTTTCCATAAACAGTGCCTCTATGGGGAAGACAAAAGAAATATGGGAATGCAAGAAGTGGCCCTGACACAGTACTCATATTTAGGCTTTGAAGGTGTCACAGAGAACATAAACCCAGGGCACCTGCCTGTGATGGCAGGATCCTTCGGGAGAAGGTTAAGATTCATCAGTAAAACAGCAGGGGAGTGCATGGAGATGGGTTTCTGAGTGCTAAACAAAAAATGCTGAGGACTGTGTATGGTCTGGGATACAAGCTGGATTAGTGAGGATGTTCTGTCTGTTGGCCATCATGTTCTTTCAGGTCTTGGATAAAGACGACAGGAATTTAACACACCCTCTTGGTCTTAGTGGTGTCATGGATGGCATTGCAACCTTCAGGTAAAAAGAGACCTGTGTTTAATTTAAATCAGTTTGTTAAGCCAGGAGCAATTTGCATAACTCTGCAATCTGAGGAAAGAAGAGGCAGCTCTGGTCATCTTGTCCTGGCTGCCAGTGCCCTTGAGCTGGTGACCACAGGCATCTGGCAGGGAACAGCGACTCAAGACCTGGACTTCTGGAAGAACTGGAAGTTCTGCAGCTCTCCATGCACAGAGCACCCTTGTCTAGCAAGGCTCAGAGTGGGCCCTGCACTCTGCTGCATGCTCCCCAGCTCAGTTGGACAGCTGTTTTCTCCCTGTCACCCTTCCTAAATAAACAGGCTCCTTTGCCTGCTGCCTTTGTATTTTTCTCCCCAGAACTCAACAGATACCTGCTGTTCAATCCTTTAACTGAATTAAGTGCAAGTTAAACTGTTATCTGGGGTTAAATGGTTATTTGTATGGTCTGAGTGCACCTTTGCACTCGGCCAGTGCAGAGAATCAGGCTGCAGCCACCGACTGCATCTCATGGAGACACTAATGCTCCTCCTATATTAGCAAAGCTGAAGGCTCTGGGAGGTGGCTGGATGTGTGAGGAGTGCTGCTCTCTAATTCCCTTCCCTCCCATGTTACTAAGCTGGGATCTTCAGAGGTCAGAGCAGGCTCACTGATGGGATCGGGACATTGTAGAGTCACAGAATCATTAAGGTTGGAAAGGAACTCTAAGATGATTGAATCCAACTGCTAACCCAGCACTGTCAAGTCCACCACTAAACCATGTCCCTTAGTGCTACATCTACACACCTTTTAAACGCCCCCGGGGTTCGTGACACCACCACTTCGCTGGGCAGCCTGTTCCAATGCTTGATAAACCTTTCTGTGAAAAAAGGTTTTCCTAATATCTAATACCAGGAACATGACTGACAGCAAATGACATATCACCTATAAAATGACTTAGGATTGGTATGAGTCAGATTGCAAGTTACGTTAAGTGCGTGGTACTTGGTGGGAGATACAAATTGTAGAGCTGTCCCTCTGTGGGTTTCCTACACCCTGGTAGGAGGAGGGATGCTCTGTGTCAGTGCTGAGCTGTTCAGTTTCTTCCATTGCTTCTTAGTGGATGTTGTGACCTCTGGCAAGTCTTGTCCTCTCAGTAACTGGATTTCCATTTACAGGTATGTGATAATAATGCCTTTGAAGCCACAGGAGTAATGAAAAGTGAGGAATGAACACAGCACTGACTACCCACTGCCCAGCAAAGCCAGACAGGGAACCAACATAATGATTTATGACTTGTGCAGCAATGAAACATGTTACCTTTCCCCCCACCTTGCCCAGACAGATGAGACATGCTTTGCACAGTGCATTTCTGTGTCAGATTGGGGTGACTTGCACAGGCCCCAGGACTCCCTGGTAGCTGCGGAGGCAAGGAAGGGGTGATTATGGCATTAAATCACAGAAAAATCATGAAGCTAAATGTTCTCGATGGTGCTGTTTTAAGTAGAGGACAGTGACACTGACAGAAACTCCTTTGGAATTAGATGATCTCTCATCCCACTTACCAGAGAGCTTGTGGGACCTGTTTCAGGTTGGGATAAATGGCCGTAAATAATGAGTCGAGAGAGCTAATCCAGATCCAAAGCATTAAAACTTCAAAGACCCCCTCTAAGGATGCTAAAAGGCAAGGAACTAGTGTGGCTGCATTCACTAGTGTGATTACCTGCAAATGAAGGCAGCAGCTCTGACTCATGTGCTTATGGAGGAGAATTATAAACAGGTCTGTATTCTCAATTATTCCCTGGGCTGGAGGGCAGGAGCTGGGAGATAATGGGCAAATCAGATTCAGAGATAGAGGAAAGCTGTCTCTCTTTCTCTGCATGGCTGCACGAAGCCCACAAACATGGGATTTGAATTTTCTTATCTCTTACGTAGCATCAGCTTAAGAAAATATGGCCATGCCTCCACTGCTGATATTCATACACATGTGCTGTCTTGGCATGCTTTTTGACACCAGGATGAGTTTTAACTTGGGTGTTGAACCATACCACACCACAAACAGGGCTTAAGGTGCTTGCTGCTGCTGGATCAGGGGACATGCTCTGAACCTGGATCCCAAAAACCATTCTGAGGCTGCTCAGCTGCTGAGCTGGGGAACCATTTTATAAATAAAGGCAAATGAAATTTGGTTTCACACAATTCCCTCCAGTTTCTCTCCTGCTCGTTGGCAGAGAGGAAATGCTTTTCAGATGCCAGCTGGTGACACTGCTTCATTATAAATTGCTCATGTCCCGTTTTTAAATAGTGACTGCAAAATATTCAGCCAGCTCTCAGATCAGCCTGTCTGTTCTCTCTGGGGCATCTTGTGGTTCTTGAGCTTGGAGCTTGGTAAGAGTTGCCTAAAGATTTAACACCTTTGCTTGGAGCGAGGCTTGGAAATCCTGGGACTGTCCAAGTGACCCCTCCATTGTCCTTGTTGGGTACTGGATCAGCTGTGGGATCAGGGCCAGCTGGAGACCCTTTTCTAATGCAGATTTGCAAGGACCAGGTCAGGTACTCCCTGCACTCTCCCTGCTCCCACTGCAGTGTCTGTGACCCTTTGAGGCCGATGCCCTCTGAAAGCATCAGGCTCCCCACAGCCCCATGTTAAATACCACAGCAGAGGGGTGTGTGTCCACGGTGTCTGCAGAGCCCCTCCTGGGAGGAGGAGGGCTGGGAGAGAGCACTCACTGGTACTTTTCCATCCTCCTCCGTGCAGGCTGCTGGCTACCTCGGTGGGAGCTGTTTGTAGGGCTGGAGCCAAGAAGTGTCCCGTGACGTGGCAAATCCTCCTTTGCCAGAAATCACCTTTTCAGAGCGTTTTCTCCAGCCTCATAGTCATCTGTGTTTTCATTTCTCTCTCCCAGCTCTGCAGGGAAGGGAAGGCAGCCAGCAAGCTGGTGGGGATGAAGATGTCAACTGCATGGGGAGAGGCAGGAATTTAGCAGTCCCTGGGCAAACTCAGCACTTCTGAGGGGCTGGCTGCCATTTGCACACCTTTGTGGATTCCAGTCACTCAGAGGTGCTACTGGGGTTTAACTTCTCCGGTGCCAGGCTGCCACAGTCACGGGGATGACAGTCTTCTCGCTCTCAAAAGGCATCCCTTTCATCTGTTTGTGACACAAGGTTTTGCTTGTGACTCAAGATTTAGAAAGATGATGAGCAAAGTAGAAGGTTGGGAAGTTCCCCAAGAGCAAGGACAAGATCTGTGTCTCATTTCTGGGCCTTTCTGAGTGATCAGGGTGGTTTTTGGTCTGTGTTTGGTCAGCATCTGGAAATGATGTGTGTCTTTGGTCATAGGTCTTTTATTTCATAATGTGACCCTTGTGTGTTGCAAAATTAATAGAAGTGAATTGTAAGTCACCTGTCAAAGGAAAATTGAAAAGGAATCCCAAGAAACCATGTTAACCATGAGACCTGGAGATTTTTAGCCAAGTCCTGAAGTGACATTATAGATGTATGCACTGATGTTTATAAAGAGCAGTATAAAATCCTACTTGAAAAAGTTGGCAGCATAATACAGTAGGCATTTCACAAGCCATAAGCACTTCAAGGACGAAAGAGGTAGGGATGTTATGTAATTCTTTAGGCAACTTCAGTGCACCTGTTAATTGCCACTGAGTTACGAGGTTTGTCCCAGCCCAGATGCAGAGTGTGCTGCAAAGCCTGGTGTATAGATGGCCGCCACTTCAAGGCTTTACCCCTTTGAGGTTCCCTCACTGTCTTGGATGGCAATGAGTGTCTTGTCCTTGTGTGAGAACAGAGACTGTGCTTTAGGCAAAGAGCTGGATCCTATGCCCATCTTCACCCCAGTCCTCCGTATTTTCTAGGATACGTCCCTTAGGTCCAGCTTTGTAATGGCTTTTAGAAAGACACCATCACAACCTCTGCATTTGTATGAGGAGGCAGGAGAGAGCAACAAGGCTGCCACAAGGGAGTCACATTTCCTGGAGAAGAGCAAACAAACCAAACCACCAATGTCTCATTTCACCAGAGCATGCCGACAACAGCTTACGCACACACCGCAAGTGGCAACAAACAACAGGAAAATTACAGTCAAAACCAGTCCTGGATGAAAAACCCCACCATGAACAACATTGCATTTTGTATTCAGCTGGCAGTTGTGATTTGCTGGCATTTTTAAAAAAACCCACTCTGTTCCTTCGCATGAACAACAGAAAACTGTTTAAGAAAAATGGAGCTCACCCAGCTCCACAAACCCCTGGGGCAGCATCCCCGTGACCCAGTCCCCTCCACTTGCCATATCCTGGGTCTGTCAGTCACTTCTCCTCTGTCTCCATTTTCCTCCTCCTCGCGACTCAGAACACTATATGGTCTATGGCTCTGCCTGGAACAAGTGGGGACCTGTGTCTGCTCTGACTGGAGACCATTGCTGTGTGTAAAGTGATTGGATACAAAAATTATAAATGAAATGGAGGTTGGGGCGCGGTGGCCAAAGCAAACACACATCCCAAGCGCAAAGGGAGAAGAAAGGCTTGTAAGATTCCTAAGTTGAGCAGCACTCAGAGTGTTGTGATGGACACCAGGGAGAGAACAGGTTTTGCTCCTGCGGTGCTGTTCTGCCAAGCTGACCAGGAGAAGGTCTGGTTACGTCGGGGCAGGTAGCAGCACTCTTTGTGCCAGGGATGTTTTGGAGAGTGAAGATGGCCTGGGGTAGGATTTATGAGCAGTCCTCAGGGGATGGTGTAGCTCTGAGTGGTGCTGTGGGAGCAAAGAGTGCTGTGTCCTTCCCGCAGCCTGCTTTATTGTAGAGTCTCCCCTCAGTTTGCCATTACTCCCATGTCTCCCACACAAAGTCCTGCACAACTCCAGCTTCAGTCCCTGGCTTCTCCCAGTTTCTTTTTCTCTGTCTACCTGAAGAGGAGATGCCATTTAGGATGAAGTTGATGGGAGCACTTGTTCAGCATCCTGCCACCCCCACCACAAACCCTAGCATGGGAACAGGTCCCCAGAATTTTCTCCTACATGTTTTTAAGGAGCTTCTGAGTTATTCCAGCCAGCCCATGGGTCATCTCTGTGCCACAGCCTTTGTTCACTTGGCATCTGCATTTGGTGGTTGTCTACCAGAGCCCGGCCCCCTGGTTTTGTTTTCAAAAACAGGACAATAATGATGTGCTTCATAGACATTTCCCTTTGATGAAAAGCTTCCGCCCCACTTCTGCCCAGATTTCACCTGCACCGACAAGTAGAGGGTATCTAATTCATGTTTATCAGTCCAAGAATTTAAGAATGTCATCAGTGAGTTGATATACCAGTGAAGAGATTTCGAATTTCCTCTCGAAATTGGCTTCATAGCACGAATGAAGACACTGGAAGTGTGTTCATACTTGCCTATAGGTCGCTGGAACTGAGGTGTGAAGAGGTTATGAAATGCAAATCAGCCATGCTCCAGCGACTAAGTGGAGTCACACTGGTTTGTCCTCACTGAAGATCTGATTACTAGGACACAATAAACTACAGAAAGCAAGAAAATCAGCTTCCAACAAGGGAAAAAAACCCCACAAGCAAATTGTATGCCCAAATCCACAATGGGGAAACACATATCTGTGTTTATTTTCCATTTTGCACTTATTGCTAGTGAATCAGATTTCAGGAGCAGAAACCAAGGGCCACCTACATTGGTTTAGTGTTATCTCAGAAGGGGGGTTGTGGGACGAAGGTGCTGCTTCCCCAGGCTTATGTAGAAATATAAAATTCAGCTGGAGTTTACACGGTCTGCAGCTCTGCTGCTAAGGTCTTTATTGCAACAATTAGCATCAAAAGAGGAAAGGAGAAAAAAGAAAAGCCCAAGGGAACACAGTCTGAGTGTGAGAAGTGAAAATGTTAACAGGGGCCAAGAAATCTTTTTCTCCTGCTGAAATCTGTTGTTCTCACTCTGGAGCAGGGAGCTGGCAGAGGGGCTGGAGCTGTGTTCGTGTTGCTGAGCCTCCCTGAATGGCCCTTTTCAGCCTGCAGTTTGTGAAGAAAAGTGGGAAGGAGCCAAAACCAGGGTGGAGGAACATATAAATACTATGTGTAAGCAATGATGTTTTTTATTTGGAAGCAGACCAATATAGTTGAGTCTCACCTTGGATAACTCGCAGTGGGGGTGGGAGAGCCCCTCCCATCTCCACCCACTACTAAAAAAAAATAATTAATTAGTTTTAGGACGTTTTGGGTATTTGCTGGGTGTTGGGAACTGCCTGTGCAGTGTGCAGAGGTACAACTCAGAAATGCTGCCAGCAGCTCCTTTTGCTTCCAGACACTGGGGTGGGTTTTGCCATCTCTTGATGTGACAAACACAGTCCCAGCTTCCCATGGGTGAGGCTGCCGGGGAGTATTAATGAAATATATGATGTGGGACTCACGTACAGGGTAGGAAGAACATCCAGCCAGGGAGCTGACATGCTGTCACAGAAATGCTGTCATGCTGAGTGTGGCTTTGCTGCAAGTCCCTGTCGGGGACCTGCTCTAGTCTTGCCAGGGGACAGCTTAATGTGATGTCACATGCAGAGAATATGACTTGGGTGGATAGAAAGAAAAAAAGAAAAAAGAATGAACCTTCAAACCCCCCCACCTGTCCCCCCGGCTATTCTGTAGCCATTTCTTCTTAGAAAAATTACAAGCACAGTGTTTAGTTAGAAAATAATCTTGTTTATGTATTTATGCAGGATTTTTCATGCTTAAGCTCCACAGAAGGTCACACGGAAGTGTGCAGGAACAGGGCAAACACCATGAGTGTCCTGAGTCCATAACAGTGGTGTTGTGTGGTGGAGGAGCTGTGCAAATGAGCTGTGATGTTCCCACTGCATCCCAGACCCCAAATCCCACAGAGCTTTTCAGTGTCTGTGGGCTATCCTGCACATTTGAGTAGAACAGGAAGAAGTGATATTAGAATTAGTGGGGTTTTTTAAGTTTCTCCCCATGGAAAGGTCCGTTCTTAATTCATTAGGGGTGACAACTATAATTTTAAAAAAAGCCTTGGGAGGTCAAAAATAGAAGAGACATTTTCCACATAAAGTCATGTTTTGGGTTTGTCTTCCTGTGACAAATATTCAAAGATGTCAAAACAAATGGAAGACTTTATTTGTTTCTCAGTCTTCTCCTTTGGACCAAGCACTGTGTCTGAGGGTGGACATCTGCAGTAGAGCAGTGCAGGTGGCTGCCTCTTGCCTCGATGGAGAACGGCTCCCTCAGCAAGGCAAAGGGAGAAAAGAAGGGGGAAAATGGTGGAACAGGCTCCTATTACACACTAGCAGATGGAGGAAAGGGAATAAACAGAAGCTGTTTGCTTTCCCTCAGCAGGAAAGACTATCTGGGCAGGCAGGAAGGAGGGGACGGGAGGGACAGGCAGGAAGGCTGGCAGATGGTTGGTCTCGTGGAGGGAAGCATGTGGCTCATGCAAAGGTGGCTGGAGGGGCTGTGTCAGGGACAGGATGGAGTTCCCTGTTTGCTCAGGAAGTCTGCAGTGTGTGTCCCCTTCCTGTCTTCCTGCACTGATGTGACATGTCCTGTTCACGATGCCAGCAGCTAAGGAATTTCGCCTGTCCTCCTGAAGCTGCTCCTCACCTCTCTGGGGGACAGAGCGTTTCTTGATGCAGAAGAGGGAGAAAGAGCTCTGGTCATTGGGAAAAACATTGTTGGGTCCTCCTGAAGCACAGCTTGAGTTGTTGTCTCACACACTGGTCCAAATTCTGAGCTCAGCTACCCCATGAAAGAAATGCCTTCCTCCCTCCAAAAGCACCATGTAGTTTTGTGGACAATATGTTGCTCCTCTCCTGTTTTTCTATCTGCTCTGGACCACAGGTCTTCCAGAAGGTGAAGACTTTCTGTGCCCCCATCCCCTACTCTGAGAAAACCCTTGCCCTCCACTAGTTCTCAGTTCCACCCCTCACTGCCCCAACATATCCGTGATGGACCTGCCAGCAGGGAACCACCCCACCTGCTCCTGAGATGGATGGCTGAACTTGCCCAGCAAGGAAATCAGACAACATCTCATCAAAACAAGCTTTGACAGCTCTACTCACAGTAAACCCTTTTATTTACATCTTTTTCTGCCCCATCACCCTCTTGTGTGATCCCTTGAGCTGGTTACCAGAGGTTGCCCCGCCCAAGACATCAGGACAATGACAGCTGGGAGCAGGAGGCTCCTTTGGCTTTTCTCAGTGGATTTTACCATCGTGTGAGAGTGTGTAAAGCTGCTTCACCCAGTGGAGCTGGTAGGTTTGGATCTTTCTGCCATGAACACCTATGCAAAAAGTATTAATATGTCACAGGGGGAAATACTGAGCCCTAGAGCCAAGTGCATGGAGCAAGGATAAAAGCTACAGAAACATCTGTACTGGCATTGAGCCTTACTAGTGAAAACACTGTAATCCAGTAGTACCCACAATTCCCTTAGATCTTTCAGAAGGAGAGAGACTGTGTCACATTGGAATCTGTAGTTCCTTTGAGCTGCAAAGGTCCAAACTTCAGGGAGATAAATCTATGAAGTTTCATCTAAAGGGATGGCTCCCCATAGTGCTTTGATTGTGAGATAGGATCACATTTAATTCACCTCATCTGAATGGTTGAATCATTTTCTTTCCTTTAAAACAGAAGGAAAATCCTATTTTTAACTTGCTGCTTCCTTTCCCCTTGTGTTGGATCGGGATGATGCTGTGCTACCCTAAGTCACCACCTGAGAACTCCCAGTGCAGGAGCAACCCTGGTTCAGGTTTATTCCCTGTGTCCCATGCTCCAGGGGATCCCACAGCTGGATGCAAATGTGAGTAGCCCGGAGATAGCAGCAGACTCCCACTCACCCCCAGGTGCTGGAGCATCTAACAGCAATATAGAGCATCATGCCCAGCTGGGTGACGCAGGCAGGCCCAGGGCTGTTACCTTAAGTATTCCCTGTTGGGCTGGTCAGATCACCTCAGTGTGAAAATGATTCAGAAGGTTTTATAGCATTTTTCAAATAAACATGCAGTGCAGACTATTTTCATTACTTTCCCAGCCTCCTGTAAAATTTGTCAACTGAGTGCTTGGGGAAGAAATTAACTATGTGTGCCTGAGCTGGAGAGCTCAGCAATGAGAAGGTCTTCTGCCCCTCAAAGCTGGCACAGCTGCAGGATGTATGGAGTCCTCTACCCCTTTGTCAAAGCAGGAGCCAAGAAAATACTCTAGGTCAGCCACTAACAGCATCCATGAGCCCGGGGATGGCTCATTATGCTAAAATTTATCAATACCAGTGAGGCTAAGGGGGTTAGATTCTTCCATGGGAGATGGGAATGAGACAATCCTTCCATGGGGACCTCACCCGTGATGGAGATGAAACTGTCCCAGGAAGAAACTTCAGTCCTGTCACCTCCTCCTGGCCTTCAAAGAGAGTATTTCATCTCGGTGTGTGTCCGCTGAGCGCGGTTGAGTGGCCGGGTTTATGGAGGGTGAAATCATTAACACTCCGGGAACATGAATGCCCCGCTTCTGCAGGAGCAGCCGGGCGGGCTCGTCAGGGCCGAGGTGTGAGCGAGCCAGCTGAGGCCTGAAAGGGCTCAAACATCCCTTGGCACATCAGGGCAGCTCTTGTTCAAATGAGACTTCATTAAGCATTTTACATAATGTTGAAAAACACCCATTAATTAGCAGTGCCTATTTCTCTTTGTTCCTTAGGTGACAGAGATGCAGTCTCAGTCTCTTCATTTCTCCCCGTTTCCTCTCCCAAGAATTTTCTTTTTTGATGTGTTTTCATTGTTGCCAAAAAGCACCAACACTGTTTCTCTGTGGGGCTAAATGTGGGAATAAAAGCTTGTGTGGTGGCTGCCATCCCTGGCATGTTGGGAGATGCTCCAGAAGCTTGCTTGGTGCACTGGAAGCCACACTAGCTGCCTTTGAAGCCAGCCAGAAGAACTGTTCCTGGCTCCTGCACTGCATAGCTCCAAGGATCTGCAGGTCTAAGACAGTGGTGGCAACACAGAAGAGTCAAGTCCCATGGCCAGCTGTAGCTGGGGTCAGATCCCCACTGCATTCCCCACCAGTCAGCAGAACCACCCCACACTCATAGACCCTCAGGCTCTCCTTCAGCTGGAAAGTTTTATTTTGATTTTCATCAAACCAAACCACATTTCTAAAGCTGCGAGTCCTCAAGGAGAGCCTCAGAAGAGCTCTAGGAGGAACAAAGAATGGAGAATGGCTCTCAAAAGCACTTCTGTGACATATATGCTTTACTTTGCTGCTCTGAGTCAGCATTTGGCCTTACACTTTTGCTTTTCCCAGCTCAACTAGGAGAGTGGAAGAACTGGTGTTCCTGAGGATTTAATAACTAATGTGACTAAGGAATAAAAACAGTGATTCATGTATTTATTTCTGAACTTGAGCTCTCTGTTTGAATTGCTGCTATTTACAGGTGGTGGAACATTGTTCCTGGGTGAAAATATTTGCAAATCCCTGTACCCTTTAAGCCTTACTGGTCATCTGCTCACATGGCCCTGCCATAGAGGTCCTATTTTTTGCTATTGCTCTTTTAAACTGATTTCCTCTTTTTAATTCGGAAAGGGGAAAAAACTAAAGTTAACACAGTTAAGAACAAAACCAAACCCAAACCAAAGTCGAAACTTGGTACAAGTCACCTCCTGTGTGGCACAGCATAAGAAGCAAACTGGAAAGAGCCATCAGATAGTTCTTAACCCAAAAATCACTGAAGAGAGGTTCTTTTGTAGGTGCTTTGGGGTAGCAAGCATTCTCACAGAATCTGGGGTCACCTCACTAGCAAACTGGAGAAAAGGCAAATAACCAGACAAAGAGGAGACTGCTGCTCCTGTGGGAATTTCCAGAAAATCAGTTTTCAAACTTTTCCACTAGTGAGATACTCCTATAACCAAATCTGGCCTTCCCCTCCTGACTGACATCTTTTCTTTCTTTGTGAGCACCTAATCCTTATCTCTGCTCTAACCCAGTCATTGCACTTTTTGGGTTACCCAGAATAAAAAAAAAAAAGAGAAATAGTGAACTGTGGCAATTTCAAATTTTTTTTCCATTAAAGCTGCTTGGCACAGTGATTTCCCTTCTGTCTCACCCTTTGGAGAGCTGCCTCACACTTCATCCACATTAATTTCAGGACGTCGAGAATGTCTAAGCCTAAGTGGTTTGGGAGTAAACAGGGCTAATGGAAATACCTTTGGACAATGCCTCTATATTTAAAAAGTAACTGTATATATTGTGTGTACAGTCTATTAATGGGGTTTTTGGCCACACAAATGAATTCAGCCACTGAGCTTGAGAGCATATTCATCATCATATATTCATCTTCCCAACATCTCTGAGATGAATCCTGCTAGGAAGGGCTGTATGGGAGCTACAGCTTTTGTCAAAGAGGCCATAGACCTTAGCCAGATTAACCACAAGCCCACTGGGATGAGTGGCTTAGACACAGGGCTGTTAAAGAAGAACAGATTTGTTCCAAATTCTTCCAGTGTCACCAAATAATTCTTGTCATTAGCTGACATGGATGCTACAGTCTGTGTGGGGAAAAAAAATCAGATTTATTGAATCCTTTTGTCTCCCCTGATTTTACAGTTGTGCTTTTGTTCCTGTCTCTCTCATTGGTATTTCCTTGGCAGCTCATGAGGGATTTCTTTTTTTAAATGATTGAGCTCATTTTGCACCAAAAGAGAAAGGAGAGACAACCATTCTCCAAAGCTCAGGAAATGTGACATCACCCAAAATGCAGACCTAGCTTTTTGGCGGCCAGGTGGTAAAATGAAATATTCTCAGCCATCTCAGCATCTCCACTGCAAGGAAATTAGAAACAGAAACTTGGAATGACAGTCCTTGGCAGCTCTATTCAACTTCGGTTTGGGAAGCTAAAAGAGCCCGCTTGGTACGGCTGCTAGAAAGAATAATAAAAGGGCCTAAATTTTGCCAGAATTGTGGATTTTTGCTTCACTGCTAAGCAGAAGCTGAGTGGTGACTCACACATTGCTTGACACAGTCTGGCAGTTCTGGTAGCTCATGGGCCCGGGGAATTGCAGAGCTGCTGCTCTCCCAGCCAACCCACCGCCTCACCTCGGCAGCTCTGGCACGGGAATGGCAGTGCTTGCACATAGAGTGGCAGGGGAAGCTGGCAGAAAAGTGGGCATTTTATTCTGCATCCAGACAAGCTGCAGAGCTTGGGAGCGAACACCCATCCAAGAGTGAGGGCCACAGTTAGGCTAATTTTTGGAAGGCGTGTTTCCGTTTCAATGATGGGCACCGGTGCTGAGTTCTTTACAGAGCTTAACACTTTGGGAAAGCAAAACGTGGCCAGAAGTTTTGGAGTGGAACAACAGGCTGCTGGGGTTGTAGGAGGCAGAGCTTTGTCTGCAAAAAGTACATCTCTGCTCACTGATAGGAAGGACAATTTCTTCTGCTGTCAGCTGATGTTTTAGGGCCTGGGTGAGGGAAGGAAGGTCTGGTGGAGAAGTCACCAGTTCTGGTTATAAAACCTTTGCCTCTGCGCATTCCTCATGTCTTCATGCTTTGATCCACTTGACAAAAGCTCTTTATCTCAGAGGTGGATTTGACAATTTTATACTGCTGTGTGGTACCTCCATGTGTAGAACAGGCAGGCAGCTTCCTGAGCTGATGTGTGACAGCAGAGTCCTGCAGGCTGAAATTTGTTCCAACCCTAACCCTAACCAAAGGCTGCCCAAGTAACCCCACTTACTTGGTCCCTAGAACTGGGACAGCACATAAGGCAAAATAAGGCAGTCACATGTCCCATATACATGGTGTAATTTTGTTGTAACCTCTAGGTATTACAAGCCCTTCTCCTGGGAGCCATTTACAGGGGACATTTCAGCTGCAGTGTTTGAAAGATGCCCCATATTGTATTATTCTTGTACAGTGGAGTAAATGCTCTTTGCTGCAGCAGCATCACAGAATAAAAGGCAAATACCTGTGGCCAGGGCAGAGCAGCTGGGTTAATCACTAGTGCTAAAGACTCCTCTCCATCCATGGCTGGATGAAGGTGGAGAAAGTCTCAAAGCCGTCTGGAGCTTGCTGGGTACCAGACTCTGCTGAGCTGGGGCAGCATGCAGTCCTGCAGGCCAGGGCACCTGATAGAGGATTAAGCCATGATGCAAAGGGCTCATCTCCAGATCGACAGGTGATTTTTGACATAGACTGCCTTTGGTATCGCTACACTGCACCCTGTGGGGCTGTTTTGCTGAATCCCTGCATGTGGGATTAATGGGAAGCTGGTCCTCAGTGTTGAACTTCACTCCATGGTTATTCTGTAGTCACAGCTACTGCATCCTGCTGCTACTGTCATGGCTGTTTGGTAGAGATGCCAAAGATGGTAGACATGGGGAACAGACATCATCTCTGTCCTGCCACGACACTGTTCCCCCAGCTCTTCTTGGTTTTTTTGCTTATTTTTACTTGATCTGCAAAGTAAATTGTATTTCTACTTGGTTGTTTGGTTTTTTTTTTTTCCCAGGACTATCTGTGATTGTTTTCTTTAGAATGAACTTGGGGGTTCCTGTTTCTGCTTATTTTTAGAGGAGAGCCGACATGGAAATATTCTTTTCCTCCTCCACCCCAGAGCCAGGTTCAGCAATGGGGGCAAATATTGAGAAAAGCAGAGAAAATAAAAAGCTTGGCTCTTAGCTGCTGCACACGCAAGGAGACCCAAGAACCAGGTAGAGCCTTCTCACGTTGAGTCCTTAAAAGCTTCATTGTGATGTCTTTGCAAGAACATATTTATTTTGTTTCCTGAGCCGTATGAGCAGGGCATTGTATCTCCTGGATTAAGGCAGCTCTGTGCTGCTCGGAGAACTATGAAATCCCTCCTCTGTCAGGCTGATGTGAAAGGATCCCATTCATCTGGGCGCTCCCGCCCGGTGGGGTCTGCTTAGCATTCATCCCAAAGTGCGACAGAGCTCCTACTGCTGTCTCTGGCTCACACTGCTCCTTCCCTGCTCTCCCACATCTCCGCTGCCCCACATGTGCCGGCGGCCAAGAAAAGAGAATAGGGAACCTTTGCTCCGTGTCTGCTCACGGGCAGCTCTCCCCTCATTGGTATGCCGTGGGCATTTGCCCCAGTACCCTACTTCACGGCGGTGAATACTCCTGGCCCTGCCATGTGCCAGCGACGTGCGGCGCAGCAGATCCAAGGGATGTGGGAGGGCAGCCGCCAGTGACGACATGTGAATCAGCAGCATCCCTGCCATGGCAGCCAGGGCACTGACCAGAACGAGTGGAGTGGGCTGGGTGGAAAGGAGGAAAAGGGGTGTGTGTGAGGGTGAGTGTGTGTGTGGGCATGCGTGAGTGTGCCTGTGCTCGCATAGGGGTCAGCTTGTGAAAGGGATGTGATGCGTGGAGCACAGAGAGATGGGAGGGGATGTAAAGCAGCGAAGCAGCTTGGTATTGCAGATGTGTGGGGAAGAGATCAAATCTTGGCCAGTTTCTGCTTTCTTCTGCTATGTTTGCTTTAATGGTGACTGGCCACTGGGTTTTGTTCGTAGTTTGGATTCCTGGTATGAAGCCAGATACTATTTGTTTGCTCTAATTTTTCTTTTCTAACATCTGTGTAGGGCTTGACCTTTTTTTTTTTTTTTGGCAAATACTGGTCAAAGACTATGTTGGGGGAAAATTGTGAAGACAGCTCTTGAGAATTACACGTTGTCCAAGCCAGACACTAAGCAATGTTTTCTTCCTTGCTTAGACCTTATCCAAATGAGATTGGACCTTTGCCTGAGCATCTGTGCTCAACAAAGCTCCCAAATCACTTGTACCTGAGAGATAATGATGAGTCTAAGTCAGGCCTGCCCATGGGGTATGTGGGACTGAAAGACCAGCCATTGCTCACAGCTGTTTCTCCACCTGAGGATGGTAATTTCTGTGTGTACATGAATTTACAGCCTTGTCCATTGAAATTTATTGAGAAATGGGCTGGTCAGCTTGGACTGGACCTTTAGGCTTCAGGTAGGCTCTGCTCTTGCAGATCAGCAGTGACAGAAGGAGTTAGAGGCACCGATTACAATCAGGGGCCGGTGTCTCATCCTCCCAGCCCCCTCTGCACCTCCTAGGTCCTGGATGGGACTGGATGGGGTATACAGCATCCTTCGATGGATTGTTCTGTCTCTATGTGTGGCCCTTGCAGCAGAAGGAAGTATCCAAAGTCTCCTTGGGAAACGAAGAGCCTACCGACAGCAGAGGAAGCC
The DNA here is from genome assembly GCF_003945725.1 of Corapipo altera. NCBI lineage: Eukaryota > Metazoa > Chordata > Aves > Passeriformes > Pipridae > Corapipo > Corapipo altera. The sequence goes on along the minus strand of NW_020884889.1, from coordinate 6,644,631 downwards.
AGCCAAACCTCACAGTGTGTGGCCACATTGGACCTCAGCTTTGCCCATCAATAACACCATTTATTGTTTTTAGAGGGGAAAATATACGTTTGTGAAAACAAGATTTCCCAAGCTGACTGCTTCTTTGGAGAGGGAGAGAAAAGGGTCTTTGGCATGGCTGGAAGGCACCACTTTGCTGCCTTCTGGGCCCCTCCAGAGGCATCACATTTCACTCAAGTTGTCATTTCTGGTTACACTTCCAGCCCTTTCTATTAACAGTAGGCAAGAAACAAGTGCCCCTTTCTTCCCACCACGGGACTCACAGGGGTGTGCAGTGGGAAGCCAGCCCCCGAAGAAAGGGCTACTGAGGAGGGACAATCCCATTGCACCCTCCTGGTGTTGGCTTGGCCACATCCTGCACAGCAAGAGCACGCCAGCAAGCCAGGAGCAGTTTGAAACTCCATCTACAGCCATCTGAGCACTGACCTCACTGGAGACATGACGTAATCACAGAACTTGTGAGAGAAAGCCCTGGGGAACAGCAGCTTAAAACACTGGTGCCTTATGCCTGGAACAACACCTCCAGTCTTTGAGGTTTAAGAAGCTCCAGTCAGTTGGCAGGATGCTGCTCAGGGCTCACCGGAGGCTGCGGGACTCGGGGAGGCTGAGCACTGGCTCTGGTGGGAAACCCAGGCTCCACTGAAGCCTCTGGGGACCTCTCCTGGAGCAGTGAGCAGGGGCTTCTGCTATCCAGATATTTGCTGGGTTTGGTGGTATGTTTTACAGGGCCAGCTGTTGAATGCAGGGGGAGCAATACCTGCCACTTCCACTTGGTGTTGTGTCCCTCTCCCGAGGCTTCTTCACCCCCCTATCCATTACATTTCCCTTGCAATCAATGGAGTCACATCCCAGGGGTCAGGAGCAACCTGTGGGTGTTTGAGTACATGCTTTATACTCTTGAGAAGTAACTTCAACATCACGCTGTTGACTGTCACTGTATTGCCTGAGGCCAGCACACATTCACAGTGCCACCAGTTCTCTTGTACCTGTTCACTCAGACCCTCATGACACTGGTTTTTAGTGGCACTCCCTGGGTTCATATGAGTGGGAGTAGGCTTAGGCACGTCCATCCATCTGGGAAAGGTGAATATAGGCTCAGATACAAGCATGGTGGATTTCTTTTTGAGGAGGGGGAGAAGATAAAATCTGTATATTCAAGAAGACTCCTTCAAAAAAAAAGAGTTTCATCACACTACAGAAGACAGCAGTCTCATGACAGCTTGTTTCATGTGGCATTTGCTAAATAGAAGCCAGCTCTCTCTAAGAATGGGTTTCCTGAGAAATTCCTACACTAATGTATGCAATCTGCCTGTGTTACGCATCCTCTTGGGGCCTCATCCAGCATGGGTGTGAATCTGTCACAGTTCCCTGGGGCTCATTCAGGCTCATCAACAGGAAAAGTTCAGGCTTCTGCACGCTCTGCACATCAGCCAGGATGTGCTGGCCAAGCCTTCATACACGTATGACGGGGAGCAAAACCACACCAGATACATTTCCTGAGTGTAATTTGTGCCTAAAACGTCAGCAACCCTTCTTCTAAACATTGCCAGGCTCCTGTTCCTCCGGCCACACATGTCTGATCCAGCTAGAAAAGAGGATTTAATGGTACCAGGTGCAGAAGCTGTGCTCAGTACAGCAGGACCAGCGCAGAGCTGGAGGTCCTGGTGTGGTCCTAGTTCTAAAGTTTGGATCTTTGGGTTGCAGGCTGGGGGGATCAAAGAGTTTCAAGAGCACAGGCTTATAACTCTGTTAGCCAGCTCCAAGTCTATTGAATGATCCACTGCTTTAGCTGGCAGAGGTGAGTCCCAGCAGGGAACCTCGTGCCTGGGACTGACCACCCAGACAGGATCAGGTGCAATGCAAATGCTGACTGGCATTTGAAGACTCCAGCAGAGTTTCTTTGGTCATTATATGATTCACACATTGGCAAGTGTGAATCCGTCCTGCCTTGTGTGATGTGAGGCGGTCTGTTGTCCCTTGTCATCACAGGAAAGCTGGGCTGGGAGACAGACCAGCTCAGAAGGGGACTTAGAGACAGAAAGTCTTTGATGAGAGAAAAGAAGCATTCAGATGACACTTTTCTCAGTAATTTTTGCTAATTATAAAGCCATTGACTACTATTCCCAAAGCCTCCCTGCGTGAGGGAGTTTAATCACCGATGACAATTTTTTGGCATTTTTCAGACTTGTCACTGACAAGAACACACACCAGACGCTCCACCCAATGGCAACATCTGCCTTGACAAAATGAAGCCTCCATGTTACTCTCAGCTCCAGTGTTTGCTCTGTCATATTTTCTGTTTGCCCCACTAGTCACACCATGGTGTTAACTTGATATAGCTATAGATGTCTCGGTTGTTTACAGAGCATCCTTCTCACAAACAATACAAACATCATCTCCTTCCAAAAGTCTGTTTGTGGGCTGCAGTGTCCAGGACAGGAACAGGCAAGAACCCATTGTGAGCTGTGTTAGATTGATTGGAGAGTTGGATTTATAAACTCCTTTTTTTTTGCTTACCGAACCTCCTGAACACCTTTGACACTGCTGGTTTGGATCTGAAGACCCTGCAGACAATTTTCAGTCTCAAGATAAAACCAGGCAAGAAACAGTAATGTCGAGAGGGAAAAAGAAGGAACTGCTTGCCCAGGGATTGGGCCATGGGAACTTGGGGCAAGCTGTGCCTCACCTAGTCAGACCTAGGCCCAGTTTAAAGGTTCACCTAAGTGTGACAGCAAGCCAGCTCTTCTAGCCAGATGTGGGAGCGCTCTCAGCTCTGAGCCAAGTCTCCTGCACTGAACATCCAAAGGCGCTGGCTAAGCCCCTTCCCTCTCCAGACATAATCCTAATTGCCAATGCTTGGCAGCCACTCCGTCATAAGCAATAAGGGAAATTCATATTTTGTGTTTTAAATGTGTTTATTAGCCAAGAAGTTATCACCTGAAAGTGGACGCTAGGGCATGTCCAGAAACCTCTTTCCCTAAGGTTCCCACCAACAATGTAGGTACTGTAACTTCACATGGTAGCTTGGTACCAGCTTCAGGGCTGCTAAAGCTGTGCAGGAGCCTAATGAAATCCAAGGGCCTTTTTTAATGTCACAGAGTCACTTTTTAAATTACTAACTCAGAAATAAAGTTTTTTGAAAATCTTTATGGTCACTGGAGGAAATTTGTGAGTTGCAATGTGGGGCTATTTGATGAAGGAGAGCACATAAAACGTTCTCTTGGGACAAAGCTGCCACGCCGGCTCTTTATCCTTGTGACCAGTGCATATTCACACTCTGGTCTCATAGTGTGAATATCCCACTCATCTAGCTTCTCCACACCCCCAGTTAATTACAACTCTGCATTTCCTTAAAGAATCCCAGGTGCAAACATACAGATTAGAGGCAGTTACAGGAATAGGTTTGTTGGCTTGCAGAGCTAAAAGGTTATTGTTGTTTCCACAGGGGTTTTATACAGTGTGTGTATGTGTATGTATACATATATTTATATTTCAATTATATTTATGTTATTATTTCAATTACAACCATCCATCTCTTCATAATGCCTGATTTCATTCTGCACTGGATTAAACCCTGGTTGAATGCCAGCTCTGAAATGGCATGAATGAGCCCTCACAGCGTGGGGAACCTTTCATCATGAAGGTCTTGAAATAAATGTCACCACCACTCTCATCTCTTTCTCTGAAATTCACTTTTGCCCCATCCCTCCTTCCTGCTCACTGAGGACACTATGGCAGTGTACTGACTTGTGAAGAAAGAGGCTCTTCTTATGTGCCATACGTGCCCTTCAGCTGGAGGGAGGTTGGGAGCTGTGGACAGTTTGTATTCATCTGTCCCTTGAGATGCTGTGACAAGGGTCTTGTCTTCCCAAATAAAAGTAACTGAAACCCATTATGCTCTTCATCCCAGTTGCTGAAGTGGAGGCATTATGGGTTTTTTTGCAAGGCAAATTTACCTGAGCCAGCCCTTGGCATCCTTCACGTGTCCTGCTTCCCTGGGATAAACACATACTTTTATTGTCAGAAAAGGCAAGATCAGTGACTGTCAGGATCATACCTGACCCATCACTGTGCAACCAAAGTGAAACCTCAATAAAATACCTATTTAATTTAAAAACAAAACCAGCCATCAGCTAAGCCAACTGCAAACTGTTGAAGTGCCTTGAAGACTATACATGAAACCATCAGATCAGATAATTTTTGAGATCCAGCACAAGAGTTTGGAAGGAAATATCTCTCATCTTTCCTTGTGGTCTCTACTATCAACACTGTTTTGCAGATATAGTTGAATTTTATATGAGTCCAAAAAGATCACTACAGCCTACTGCCAAGAGCTGTGAAGCTGAATGTTTCTGGGATAGGCATGCCACCCTGGCTGAAGAAAGCCGTGGTGGGACTTTCTGAATTGGAATGAGGAGTCCTTGGCCATCTGCCCCACAAGGTGGAGGGGAAGCACTGTGCACATGTAGGGAGAGATGTGGGGAGAAGGGGTCTGGCACTGACAGGGGGAGGTAAGGGTCATAGAGTTTGTTGCATGCGCCTGTCACAGCTGAGCTGAAAACTCTCCCCCCATTTCAAAACAATCAGCTCATACATCTGTTGTCCTGCCATATGGGGACTCAAGAGTCACTTTGTGCAACTCTCCCACCTCCAACCTTATATATGTAAGCAATGCATCCTCTAGGAGCCCACAGCTCTTTGGGGGGATTTTCGCTGGCACAAGAGGATCTCGTGGTGTGCAGAGGACGAGAGTGTCACAGCCTAATGCTGTGCCAACTCATCTTGGGTCATCTTCTATTCTAGACCAATTCTTGGGAGGAGGAGATGCCAGGGTGCCCAAGTGAGGAGAGCATGAATCACCACGTGAAAAGCCACATCTGAACAACAGGATCTGAGGATTCCTATCTTCAGAGCTTTCAGATGCACCCGTGCTAGGAGGAAGAGGGATAGTTCAAAAGGAGACAGTTTGAAGTCTGTTCTCTAAGGGTCTAGAGACCATTTTACAGCTTCAGTCATTCTCACATGTTGCAATTATTGCCTTAGTAAATATATCAACAGGGAAATATAAACTGCTTTAAAGTTAAGGAAATTCCTCAGACACCAACAACCAATGGATGAGCTGCTGTGAGCACTGGTGGAATAAATCCCAGGCTCCTGAGGGCTCAGATGATTCAGGCTTTGCATTCTCATGGTTTGTGATTCCACCAGATTTCCTTGATGCAATTATTTTCTTGCGACTCTGCAGTCTACAAATTCTAAATATAGCCTTGCACAAAAAATAATACCCTCATTCCTGAAACAGTCCATTGCCTAAAATTCTGCCAAACAGATGCTTTTTATATTACATTAGTCATGAGCTGTGGCTGACAACAAGTTCCTTTCTGTAGACCCCTCCCAGAAATCTTGTGGAAAAGTCCTTTTTTTTTTTTTTTTAAATAATTCCAGGCTAGCTGAGCATATCAGGCAGGAAAATGCTAACATTTTCCAGAAGTGACTGATGTCTCATGCTCCCTTTAACAGTAGTTGCTGGTCCTTTAACAGATGTGTGGGAGAGACGCAAGTGACTGAACCGGAAGGGTGTCGTTGCTCAACACCTATAAAGACACACGAGGCCAGGCTTTGAAAATAGCTTTTATAGTCCAGGAAGGATGAGTGGGTGAACCTAGAGACCTTCTATGCTAGTTAGTGACAAGGTGCCCTGCTGAATCTGAGGTTTGGACCCCCACCATCTCATCCTTTATGTTTTCACAGCTCAGGTGCTGAGTGAGATGAAGGTTGTAAAACAATCATAAAACCAAAAGAGTTTTTCAGGGCTCCTCCACCCAGAAGTGGAAGAGACACTCTGTGCTGAGAGGTGGAAGAGCAGGTCCTCTCCCATGATCAGTGCTGTGGGTGTCTGTTTAGATCAAGCCAGAGAAGCCTTCCTCTTCATCACCTGGCTTCACCCATTCCTGCTCATCGGAACAAGGCAGGAGCCAGAACTTCATCTCTCTCTTCACTGGCCAAAGGAAATAGGCTTAGATGATGAATAGAACAGAATAGAATAGAATAGAATAGAATAGAATAGAATAGAATAGAATAGAATAGAATAGAATA